>NC_039283.1:25624723-25762223 GCF_003368295.1 Carassius auratus
AATGTTACCTAATGTCTTAACTAAAACTGAAAATAATAATTTATAAAAAATAAAAAAAATACTAATAAGAAACAAAAAAATTAAAATGCAACATATAAACATAAAAAATATAAACAAAGAAAATATTATTATTATTTATATTTTTCCCGCTAAAAATCTAATGATAAATTCAACCTGTATTTTTAATTCTTCATAACTGCCAAGTAAATTTGTGATTCAGAGAGACAATCCTCATCATGAACAGTGAAATCCTTGTTAAAAAGAACAAGGTGTTTTAATGTAGAGTTTAAATACAGATCTTAGTCACTATGTAACAAGATTCTATTTGCAAACATTTAAGAACATCCACACTGCTACATTTAAATTCAAAAATGGAACCTTCAGCCGATTCAAAAACGTAACTGACACCGAAGTGCCACTCATTCCCAAACATTCTCTTTTTGTGTTCCATTCAAAAAACAACAGCACACCGGTTTAGGAAATGACTAGTCCTCAAACAGGTAAACCTGCAGTGCGTCAAACAGACTCTGATGTTCTTTGTTTCACTCACATAAGCAGGCGGCTGCTGGATTTCTCTGTGGGTCGATCAATAAGTCGGTTTCCCTGGTTCTGTCAATTCTCTCTGACCCTCACGGCCAGAGGGCATCCGTTTCACCCATGAACCCCCGGCCACCCTGCTCTATTCATCTCAGATATTGTCTGTATGAATTATTTACTTGACTCGGAGGGTGAATATGAATCCATTACTCTCTGCTTCAATTATCAGAGCGGACATTAAATGACAGGAAATGATTACTGGATTCATGAGATGTAATATGCATGACCTCACAGCGTTGTGTACAGTCATCTATCACTCCATATCTTTGCATTCACTGAGAATTTCTCTTCATCCAGCACCCGAGGCATTAAACGCAGAGGAAAGCAGAGCGGAGAGACTTACCAGGAATATCCTCTCCAGCTGATCCTGAATGTCCTTCATGCCCGGGAATGCCGCCGCTCCCTGGATCATTTCCACGAAGATGCATCCGACGCCCCTGAGACACAAACAAACAGCACTGACTCTAACCTTCAGAAAGTGGAATGGTGATTTGTGCATGAATATCAGAATCAAAACAGATTGTAATGCTCAGATGATTTATGATGTAACTGTAACTGCATGCAAGCATCAGTGTGATTAAACATTCAGAACATGCATCACATCAGGGATTCCCAAATTATTAGGTTATTATAGTTAACTAGCACTAAAAACCATAAATAGTTACTTGTTATCAAGTGTCAAATATGTAAACTTATTTTGTTTCAGCTAGTTTCCAGAGCAAAATTTAACATTTTTATTTACTTTCTCATACCCATAAAAACTCTCAAGAGTAGAAGAGATGAAATGTTTATTTATCAATGACTTCAGAGAGAGTTCATTAAAAACACTACAGCAGTGACGTGATTTTTTGATAATTTTATCCAATTTAATTTAATTAATTTTTTTGGGGATAATAATTCATGCATTTATTTTTTGAAATGCGTTATTTTGATTTACACTTATTATTTGCTCTTCTGAAAACTTTGCTTTTGTTTTTAAACTTTGTGCAATACATTTTTACTTACGTTTTTAAATTTTGGTTTCAAGTTTATTATTAGGGATGCATCAGTTCCACTTTCCCAGTACTCGCCCGATTTGATACTTTTATTTTTGGTACTTGCCGATACCGATATCTGAAATGTGTTGTGATTTATATTCGAAAGCCACTCATATAATGCAGAAACACTCAAGCAAGCAAAACATGCGTTACATGTGCATGTGTTTGTACTGGTGCAGAACGAGAGGGACAGTAGTAACGTGCAGCCGAGCGCATTACACACAGGCTGCTAGAAAGTCATCTATGCCTAAGGTTGACAATAAATGATGTTTATAGTGAATGCCCCTGTAAATTGTCTTACCTCCTAACCGATAAGTAACTTGTGCATTGTTTTACTTACTTGATTTTGACATATCCGACCGAACTACAAACTTTCCAGTGATGAAAATGTATATTCACTGGACAAGCTTGCGCATCTCAATCTTTTTTTTCATCAGTGACTTCAATAATTTTGGCTCAAGCACATCACACTTTCTGACAAAATATGTTGAGTTTGTAGCCTTTTTGCTTTTTACAACCATTTGTGTGAAGAAGTCTTTTATTTTCTCTTCATCAGCAGAAAAAAAAATATGATTCCTGTCAAAGTCAGAATTGCGAAAGTTATTATAATGGAAGCCTGTTTCCACCACAACTGTGAAAGTCGCAATTCTACATTTCGAGTTTATCACACAATTCTGACTTTCTTTTTTTCCTCACAATTAGGAGTTCATATCTCGGAATTCAGACTTTTTTTCTCAGAATTGCGAGATATAATGTCAGAATTGTATTTTTTATTTAATGGTGTAAACAACCTAAAATAATGTGTTTCAGCGTCTGTTCGTCAGCATGCCATCATTTCTAGTCCAGTGCTCATTTCTTACACACAAACACACGCCAGCAGTGAAAACACAACCAGTCTTTCCAGAGTCGGTCCTTCTGTCTCTGTAAACGTGGATGTGATGTGAGTTAGCGGCTGGATCTGACTGGCAGGCGGCTGATAAGATGTCAGCTTACAGCGGGGCAGAGATACGAGCGTGTGCTAATCCTCATCCTGACTGATGTGTCCCTGGGAAAACTCCCGCACATGAAGCCGTGTGGAAACCACCTGCTCCTCTTCCCTCTCTCTCTGCAGATGTGGTCCTCGTCACGCCTCATTTCTCAGGACACTCTTTAGACCCCGGACACCGGCCAGTTACTCCAGGTCTTTATTTACGGCAAGACATTACTGGCAAAACCATTTTTTTTTTTATATATATATACTTTGGGTTTGTGCTCTTCCATAACTTGTCTCATTTCCGTCTAGTGGAAAGAGTTCACTTAATTGCACTTTATCTATTTGTGTCTGTATATTTCAAAAACAATACATATATTTAAATATGTCTTTATTTATTAAACATTCCTTGAATGTTTTTTTTTTCTAAAAAATAATTTTATTTCTGGCTTTTTTTTCTTATTTATTAAGTTATATTTTGCTCCCATAACTTGTCTTCTTTTAGTCTAGTGGGGAGAAAATGACCAATTTACACATTTAAGAGTTTACTTTATTGCACTTTTCTTGCAAAAACAATACATATATTTAAATTTGTATTTATTTAAGAAAAATGTTCATGTTTTTTTTTCTGATTTATGAAGTTATATTTTGCTTCCATAACATGTATTCTTTCAGTCCAAAATAGACATTTAAGTGTTTATGTTATTGCACTTCATCTATTTGTGTCTTAGATTTTAACTACAATAGATATATTTAAAGGCTGTTTTCTCAAAATAAGCTTCTTTCTCCAGTATTTAACGTTTTAATTCTGAAGGTTTTGACTGAGGGGATTTATTATTAAACATATTATTATTTATTTATTTTTTATCCTGAAAAGGTTTGTTTTTTGTGAGTTTATATATATAATTTTTTATTTTATTATTATTTTTTTATTAATTTACATTTTTCTCCCACAATCTTCTTTCAGGCTAGTAGAAAGAAAACATCAGAAAACAGTACACTTTATCTTTATTGTTAAAGAGTTTCTCTGATTTAGACAACTTTTATTACTAAAAACATGGTGTATGTTTTCTGTCTCTTGACAGTATTTTCTGATTAATAGAGTAATAAAATAATTATAAACCTGGATTTATCCATTGCTCAGATTTATCTTCTGGAAAGGTATGCAAATGAGCGCATATTTAATTAGATAGCCTAATTTGCATATTCAAACCTAACATTTCCTAACAATGCGTTAACTAATACTAACTAGAATTTAACAATACATTTGTTGCAATATTTATTAATCTTTGTTGATGTTAAATACAACTGTTGTATATGCATATGCATAACTATAGTAAGTTTCATTACATTAGCATTATCATGCTAGACTGAAATTGCAAATTCTCATAATTTCACCCTTACTCAGGATTTTTTTTCTCCGCCTTCAAAATCTAATTTATATTTCAGGACATAATTTAAATTTAATAACCAGTTTCCAGTTTCGTTCTCAATCTGACGTGTCCGAACTGAGATTACGTGACATTTTTGTGACATTTGAGTGACATTCTGTTCATCCGCTCGCTGAGACACGAGAGCACGAGTGTGAAGATCTGCTGGACCGGATGGACACACACACACACACACACACACACACACACACACACTGTCTGGCTGTGATTCTAATGACTGTTGATTTGTGCAGCATCTGTGAAACTGTCACTCAAGAGAAGAAAACAGTGCAACGCTCCACTGCGCTCAGCATCGATTCACACTGAGAGAACGAGAGAGATGCTCACCACAGAAAAACTACACAGATGAAAGACCTAAAGAAGAAGAGAGACCTTATCAAGCGAAAAAGAGGTGTGGAGAGAGCTGGCCGAATGTTGTGATGTTTATTATTTTATTCGTCATCAGTTATGAACCTAGGTGTGCTATTTAACAGCAATCTTTCCTTAGAAAGCCTGCAATTATAAAACTGCATCTCAAAAATATATCTAAATTACGGCCTATGCTCTCAATGTCAAATGCAGAAATGTTAATCCATGTATTTATGAGCTCAAGGTTAGATTATTGTAATGCTTTATTGGGTGGTTGTTCTGCACGCTTAGTAAACAAACTACAGCTAGTCCAAAATGCAGCAGCAAGAGTTCTTACTAGAACCAGGAAGTATGACCATATTAGCCCGGTCCTGTCCACACTGCACTGGCTCCCTATCAAACATCGTATAGATTTGAAAATATTGCTTATTACTTATAAAGCCCTGAATGGTTTAGCACCTCAGTATTTGAATGAGGTCCTTTTACATTATAATCCTCTACGTCCGCTACGTTCTCAAATCTCAGGCAATTTGATAATACCTAGAATATCAAAAAGTCAGAGGAGAACTGACCCCACGACTGAGTCTGCTTTCTCCCAAGGTTTTAGAAATAAAAAACTGCAGTGCATTGGTGAGTTGCACAGGTGTGATCTTCTAAGTGCACTCCTCAGGTGTCGTGTTGCAGTGTGGGAGCAGAGGATGTGGTTCTGAGTCGATGGATGCAGAGATGATGGAGACTCACCACATGTCCAGACAGGTGGAGTAATCTGTGGATCCCAGGAGCACGTCTGGAGGACGATACCAGAGCGTCACCACCTCGTTAGAGTACGTGTGACTGGGGACCGACTTCGCCCGGGCCAGACCTGTACACACACACACACACACGCACACGCACACACACACACAGACACACACCATCATCAGACGGGGAAGTTGCTGGAAAAACACATCACTCTCGATAAAAGCATTCATGCAAATATCACTGGGCAAAAATTCTAAGGATTAAAAATTAAATATAATGCTCTGTCAATGCCATTCATTCCTCTACAACCCAGTATGAATATACTCATAAAAACACCATTCGAGTTCAGCAGGAATTATATTTACATATACAGCACATCTTTTATAACATATCATTTTATGCTTCTAAACATATGACCATAAAATAAACAACAACTATGATAAAATTAAAAAAGATGAAAATATATAAATATACAAATACATATATATAATGTCCAAAAAATATACAATCATGATATATTAACATATATAAAGATAAACAAATTGTCAGGTATTGGTAAGGGAGGAACTCAGGTGCAGACAGGGATTCTCAAACAAAGGGTTTATTACAAACAAAAAGGGAAAACAAAAACCCACGAGGGGGAAAACACGGAGCAAGGTAAAAGACTAAATAACAAAACAAGACTGGGCAGACAAGATAAAGACACTTAACACTAACTATAAACAAACACTCACGGAAATACAAAACACTTCTTGAGGAACAATCACAATTCTTAGGGAACAAATCTCAATGACAATGAACCGACGCAAGACAGAGCACACTAGGAGATCTAAATAGGGGTACTAATCAAGACACGACAGGTGTTACAGATAGGACAATCAAGACACGACTAGGTTAACAAGGGGGGCGGGGCAAGGGAACGAGACAACACAAGCACATGGCCCAAAGACAAGGCCATGCGCTTGTACACAAAACACGGGTCTGTCATGATCCTGCCTCAAGACTAGGAAAAATCAAGGACACGAGGGCAGAATCATGACAGAACCCCTCCCTTAAGGAGCGGCTTCCAGACGCTCCTCAAGGGAACATCAAACACGAGACATGACTGACATGACGGACTGGGACACCGACACAAACCAACAAGACATGACAAATAATAACAAAGGCAGACATGAATACACGACGGCAGGGTTAGGGTGACAAATCAAAAAAAACAAACAGGGAAGGGGAGGAGGCGGGACCACAAAGTTCATGGGGGACAGACCAGGGTGGGTGGGAGGGGTAGGGATCTTAGGAGGACAGGACGAAGGCTGACGACGAGGGGTACGGGCAGGTCTGGGTGGTGAGGGGCGGGGAGGGGTCTCGGGACAACTGACAGAGGACATGACAGGAGCAGACACGGGACGCGGGGCAACACTTACGGGACGCGGGGAGACGACAGCTGGACACGGGGGACAACAGGACACGGGGCAACATCTACAGGACACGGGGCAATATCAGCTGGACACGGGGCAACACTCACGGGACACGGGGCTACATCAACGGGACACATGACAACATCAGCTGGGCACGGGGAGACAACATCTACTGGGCTCGGGGGGACAACAGGACACGGGGAGACAACGGCTGGACACTCGGGACTTCTGGGGACAGGGTCAGGGGACAAGACAGGACTGACGGGGATTTCTAAAATTGGGACAAGACGGGACAAATAATCAGAAAAGGTTTTAGCAGCTAGGACAATTGGCATCTCCTTATGAGAGGAGACCGACTGTACAAGAGTCTTTGCTGCAGAGTCGGCCGCGGCTCTCTCCTCTGCTCTCACGACTGCCGACTTGAATACGGCTTTCTTCTTTGCCGCCTCAGGCACGCCAGCGCTCACCGCTGCTGGCTCGGGCACGTTCACCGCCGCTGGCTCGGGCACGCTCACCGCCGCTGGCTCGGGCACGCTCACCGCCGCTGGCTCGGGCACGCTCACCGCCGCTGGCTCGGGCACGCTCACCGCCGCTGGCTCGGGCACGCTCACCGCCGCTGGCTCGGGCACCCCAGCGCTCACCGCCGCTGGCACGGGCACGCCAGCTCTCTCCGCTGCTGGCACGGGCACGGGCACGCTCACCGCTGCTGGGTCGGGCACGCCAGCGCTCTCCGCCGCTGGCTCGGGCACGCTCACCGCCGCTGGCTCGGGCACCCCAGCGCTCTCCGCTGCTGGCACGGGCACGCCAGCGCTCTCCGCTGCTGGCACGGGAGGAGACAGGGTCACAGGACCGGCAGGCCCCCTCTTCCTCCTCTTCCTCCTTGGGCGCGGTGCAGAGGCCACAGCTGGGTCAGAGGCGGGTTGGGGGAGTTTGGTCTCGGGCAGGGCAGTCTCGGACGCCGAAGACTCAGAAGTTGACTCCCATGAAAACCGTCTCCCTCGTTTCATGGGGAGACTGCTGGCTGTGGAGGGCACCTCAGGACTCTGGGAGGGGCTTGCCTGATCCCCCAGGGTTGCCACGGCCAGGACACGACCCTCCGGGATCGCCGGCAGCTGGGTAGGTGGAGGGGACCTCTGTGGCTCCTCCTGGGAGATGCTTTCCCACAGCCGGGCATAATTACGGAGGACCCATTCCCCCTCAGGCGAGTATGGGAGGGTGACCCCCTTCCTGTCGGCGGGGGACGACGTCCAGCACAGCCTCCGGAACTCCGCCTGACGCTGAAGCTCAGAGGCCCTCCTGCCTGCTGAGTTCCTTGGTGGTCGGTTCATTCTGTCAGGTATTGGTAAGGGAGGAACTCAGGTGCAGACAGGGATTCTCAAACAAAGGGTTTATTACAAACAAAAAGGGAAAACAAAAACCCACGAGGGGGAAAACACGGAGCAAGGTAAAAGACTAAATAACAAAACAAGACTGGGCAGACAAGATAAAGACACTTAACACTAACTATAAACAAACACTCACGGAAATACAAAACACTTCTTGAGGAACAATCACAATTCTTAGGGAACAAATCTCAATGACAATGAACCGACGCAAGACAGAGCACACTAGGAGATCTAAATAGGGGTACTAATCAAGACACGACAGGTGTTACAGATAGGACAATCAAGACACGACTAGGTTAACAAGGGGGGCGGGGCAAGGGAACGAGACAACACAAGCACATGGCCCAAAGACAAGGCCATGCGCTTGTACACAAAACACGGGTCTGTCATGATCCTGCCTCAAGACTAGGAAAAATCAAGGACACGAGGGCAGAATCATGACACAAATATAATATCATAAAATACACAACTATCATATAATATCATGATATGTTTGTATATATTTGTATATGCTAAATATCACAATACTTTAATATATACAAATATAATATGAAAAAAAATAACGATTTTATGAAATATATTGAACTATATCATTTTATACAAACATTTTGAAATAAATACAAATATAATATCGTAAAATCATGATGTTTTAATATATAAAATACACAAATATCATTAAATTTAGTATATATTAACATATGTTAAAATATATTGATAGTTGCATATTTTATATAACGTGTGTGTGTGTGTGTGTGTGTGTGTACATATACATATGTGTTAAAATATCATACTAACATTGGACTCTCCTGATATCTGTGGTGGTCTAGATCAGAGAATCTCAAATGTTTTTGCTAAAATCCCAGTTTAACTCTTGAAACATCTTGTAAGTTCGCTTAACTCATATTCCGACGCTAGCAACAGTGAGATCACGGGTTCTATTCTCGGGGATAGAAATGTGTGGCCTAAATGTGAGGCAGATCTCGGTTTAATTAACACGTTTGTCTTAAACAGGCTTGACGTGCTGTGCTTGGGGTGTTTGAAGCGCTCTGACGGGACGGGAATAGCGGCGGTGTAATTTGCAGTCAATAATCCTGGGCTAAACAAAGAGAGGAGCGTCAGAGAGAGTGAGCGGCTGTTCGGCCGGATGCGCGAGAGGCTATCATTAACCCCGTGTGGGGCGGATCACGCACGACAGAGCCTCTAATCATCATTACACTCGACTCTAGAGAAACAGCATCTGAGCCACTAACTGATGGGAGAAAGAGAGGCGCTGAGAGGTCAGAGGTCACGGATGATGAAGGCAATCGAGGAAGAGGAGGAGTGAGGTCTGCGCTTCTTCAAAGCACTCAGGAACTCCAGAAGGGGTCAAAGGTCAAGCTGAGTTTAACAAATATATTTGATACCTCAGTGATTACATGTGCATTTAGTTTTAATATATAAAAAACATCATAGTTGTATATTTTTCATGAACACTGTAAATTAACACACACACAAAAAAAATAGATATATACTACATGATATAAAAAAACTGTACATATACAACTATCGTGAAAATCTAACATGTATAAAAATATCAAAAAATAATTTAATTAAATATGTTAAAATATCATGATAGTTGTTTTTAGATTTTTTAATAGTTGTATATTTATTATATATATTTTTTTATATTTCTATGATATTCTTATGTTTTATACAAGTAAAATAACATGACATTTGAATATATGTGTGTGCATAATGATAGTTGCTTATTGTCATGATATTATTATCTATATATTTTTTCTGTGCATTAAAATATCATGACAGTTGCATATTTTTGTTATTATGCAGCATTTTAATTAAAAATTTTGTACAAAATACAAGTATCAAGATACTTTAACTTATATAAAAATATACAATATATATATATATATGTATAAACACGTAAATGCTGCCGATGTAGGGCACTTAAAATCACACACTTGAGGTGTATGATGTATTTTAGGTTATTTCTGTGTTGACTTAAAGGTTAGCAGAATGTGAAAGCAGTAGCAGCATGTTTGAAACAGCGTCTGCATGAAAACAGTACAAACAGGGATTTAAGGACACTCACACACCACACACTAAAGCGTCGTCTACTCGTCCATCAGTGCACACTGTGATCAACATGATTCAGTATCTCCAGCGTCTGCAGTGATCAGGAGAGCGGCTCATTTTCACACGTTTGGGCTGTAATTGCAGACTGTTTGGCAGTAATTTATGTTGGGTGATGAATCCAGACGCTGCCTATTAGCATCGCCTTCTACGTGCAGAATTCATTAAGTCTCTTATCAAGATGTGAATGAAGTGAATGAGCCGTCAGAACGGATTCATGTCAACACCGCCTTCATCAAAGTTACCAGGACGTGTGATTGTGTGAACGTACGTGTTTTAAAATCTGCTCATCAAGCCTGCATTTGTTTAATTAAAAATACAGCAAAAGCAGCAAAATTGTTAAATATTTTTACTATTTAAAATAACTGTTTTCTGTGTGAATCTGTGTTAAAGTGTAATTTATTTCTGTGATGCTCCGCTGTATTTTCAGCATCATTCCTCCAGTCTCCAGTGTCACATGATCTTCAGAAATCATGAAAATATTCTGTTTTGATGCTCAGGAACAGTGGTGGACGAAGTACACAAATCAAGTACTTGAGTAAAAGTACAGATACATATGGTAAAATATTACTCCAGTAAAAGTAAAAGTACTCCTTTTTCAATTTTACTCAAGTGAAAGTACAAAAGTACTCGGGTTTTTATGTACTTAAGTAAAAAAGTACTGCAAGATAGATGTTTGCAATTTTATATAGGCTACTTAATTTAATTTTATATTAGCACATATTCTTTTTATAATCCTACTGCTCAAAATACCTTGGATTTTTTCAAAATAACCACTATATGGAGTCAAGATATACTTTTGTTGTTGATATGGACTACGCTGATGAGAGTAATGTTCACTGTGAAGCTTACACTGTGATGTACCTGAGAGAAAACAGAGATGACCATCTGATTTTCACCAGTAAGAACAAAGTATTTTAAAGTTTGTTGTTTTACAGAATATCAAAGTTACAGTAAAGACCAAAAGTTTGGACACACCTTCTCATACAAAGAGTTTTCTTTATTTTCATGACTATGAAAACTGTAGAGTCACACTGAAGGCTTCAAGGGCTATTTGAGCAAGAAGGAGAGTGATGGGGTTCTGCTTAATGACCTGTCCTCCACAGTCACCGGACCTGAACCCAATCCAGATGGTTTGGGGTGAGCTGGACCCCAGACAGAAGGCAAAAGAACCAACAAGTGCTAAGCATCTCTCGGGGAACTCCTTCAAGACTGTTGGAAGACCATTTCAGGTGACTACCTCTTGAAGCTCATCAAGAGAATGCCAAGAGTTTGCAAAGCAGTAATCAAAACAAAAGGTGGCTACTTTGAAGAACCCAGAATATGACATATTTTCAGTTGTTTCACAGTTTTTTGAAATGTATATAATTCCATATATAATTCCACATGTGTTAATTCATAGTTTTGATGCCTTCAGTGTGAATCTACAATTTTCATAGTCATGAAAATAAAGAAAACTCTCTAAATGAGAAGGTGTGTCCAAACTTTTGGTCTGTACTGTATATATGACATGATAATATAAGGCCTGAAGTTAGGAAGAACATTTTACGGAAAAAAATAATAAAAAAAATGTAAATAAAGATAATGATTTTTTCCTTCTCAAATCTTGTCTGTGGTGTAAAAACACCCCTGGCCAAACGGGGTGCATCTCTTCCCACTGATAATTACTGTAGTTACCATGTTCTGAACATCACATCCTTTCTTTTCTAACCAGATGTAAACTATATTATATATATATATATATATATATATATATATAGGTGGCTGAATAAAAATATTTGGACATTATTTATAAAAATTACATCAACTTAGCACCAACAAGCTTGTTAGCTAGACAGTTAGCTTCAGCTAACAATATTTACTTATTTTCAGTACGATGAACATTTATGTCTGTCTACTAGTCTAGTTAATCCAAACAATATACATATGTATAACGTTACTGTCGATAAACAATATAAAAACAGACGTTACATAGGACATTTTAATAAAACTGTTAACACGAGTTATTGTATTTAATCTGTGTTATTTTATGGGTTTTTTGTTGTTGTTTTTTACCTAGAATTGATGTGTCTGCATCGTCTGCACTGGAGCATCTCAGTGGGCTTAAATAGATCACTCTTTACAACGGATTTAGTTTCCAAACAACTGACAGTTCTGACCTAAATATGATTTTCAGTTACAGCAATTAATCCAAAATTTCGACATTAATAACTTACTTTTAGCAACGTCAGACGCACGCGCTCACAAGATCTCCCGGTTCTTACTTCTGGAGACTCGCACTAAACGGTTCATTTGAATCAGTGAGTGGTCGACTCCAGAACAGCTGCAATCCGATCATTCTAATTCGTAAACGAATCGTTTGGTGCGATTCGCGATCCGATTTAAAAGTTTATTTTGAAAAGACTCAGTTCGTTCATGATGAATCAGACACCGCTTCTGCGTGTCGGAGCACGTGATATATTATAGGGAGTAACGATATGTTTTATGAAATGTAGTGAAGTAAAAAGTACGATTTTATGCTTTGGAATGTAGTGAAGTAAAAGTAAAAGTTGCTCAAAATAAAACTACTCCAGTAAAGTACAGATACTTGAAAAATGTACTTAAGTACAGTAACGAAGTAAAGCTACTCCGTTACTGTCCACCACTGCTCAGGAAACATTTATTATTTTTATTATGTTGAAAACAGCCGAGTTTAATTTTTTCTAGCGTCTTTATCATCACTTTTGATTATTTTAATGCATCCTTGCTAAATAAATGTATTCATTTCTATAATTTCTTTCCCCCCAAAAAGGAAGAAAATGATACGGATTTCAAGCTTTTGAATGGTTGAGTGTATAAAGTGATAACAGATGGTTTTCTCAGATCAATGCTGATCTTTAGCTCTTTCTATTCATCAAAGAATCTGGTTCCTAGCGTAGCAACACATGCTGAACATCCAGCATTGCATGATCACTACAAATCTATTTCATCTGATGTTTATATTGTCCTATCTCCTGAACGTCACACACTTACTGAGTGTTCGGTGTGTTTACATCTAGAGCGAGCGAGTGTCGTGTTTCCCTGCAGATGATGAAGAGCGCTGCACACTTGTGCTGAGAGCCGCTGATGACAGATCGGCTCCTAATGACCCCACAGAGAGCCGCAGGGCCCCGGCCGGAGAACCAGAACATATGCTGCACCCCACGGGCCAAACCAGCCCTTCAGCAGCTGATGGAGACCAGAGAGACACCCGAAATACACCGTTCTGACAGCGCACAGTCTGTGTGTGTGTGTGTGTGTGTGTGTGTGTGTGTGTGTGTGTCAGGAGACTCTCGCTCGATCGCTCCGGCTCTAATCGAGTGGAAGAATCAGCGTCGCAGCAGGTGTGTAAGAAGCAATCTGTTGGTCAATCTGTCCGTCTCGCTCATTTTCTCACCACTTCTCTATTTTCTTTCCCTGGCTCCTGTGTGATTGCTCTTCACCTCCTGACCGACTCTCATCACGTCTCTCTCAGATTCTTCCTCCGTTTCTCTCAAAGGTTTCACTTCCTGCTGAAGAGCCCGACAGAGACAGCCACGTTTACAGCAGCTTTGATAAGTGAAGAGCAGTGACGGGTCACTTGTGTCCATCCTGTCGTCCCGCTCACTAATGGCTCTTCAGCTGCTGATGAAACACGTGTGTGTTGTGTGTTTCGCTGCTGGTCCAGACTCACAACACGTCTGTTCGCTCCCAAGTGCCTCTGGAAAGCACTGAATGCAGTGATGTGTGTCTGTGTCTACCCATAATGCCCTTGTGACAGCAGACTTGGACATATGGTGATACGACACACACACACACACGCACACACACTGGTTCAACATCTTATGACTGATATGAACATGACTGGAGGAAGAGCAGGAAGCCCAAAACCAAACCCCATCACAATACAGACAGATGTTTTAATGACGATTACTACATGCCTTGCTGATTTTCACGAGATTATTACTGTATTTTCCTACTTTAATTGAGTTTCTAAGTTTCTTGATATTGACTGACCAACAAAAACATCATTTTAAGCAATTTAAGAAAAAAACATAAATATTCAGATATGTATTAAATATTCTAAAGGCTGAAAACTGAACCAAAATCCTTAATTCCAACTAAATTACTTGAAAAGCCACGGTGTGTAATGTGGTTAAAAACAACCAATGAGAGAGATTTTTGTGTGTGTGTGTGTGTGTGAGAGAGAGTGTGTGTGTGTTTGTGTGAGAGAGTGTGTGTGTGTGTGTGTGTTTGTGTGAGAGAGTGTGTGTGTGTGTGTGTGTGTGTGTGTGTGTGTATAATTATTTATTTGTTTAGCAATTTAAGTTCAATAAACCTGCTCTTACACAAATATTTATATATATGATAAAAATAATAAACAATCTAAAATAAATAAAACATTTTTTACTAAACATGAATATTTATCAATTTAACGTATCGACTCAAATATAAATGGTTTACTCTGAAATAAATATTAAAATGCAATATAAATACACACTAAAAATAAATGTATAAAGTCATAATTATATCTTGGGCATGACGTATATAAATAATATAAATTAATACTAATAAATAAAATACATTTAATTATGGCGTCCCAATGGTTGATAAAAATATATTAAATTTCTAAAATATTAATATAATAAAAATTATATTTTTCTAAGTATTGTTTATCAATATACCTATGAATGATTGATGTAATTAACGAGGTTTCTTACCGAAGTCGGCCAGTTTGAGTTCTCCGGTGTCACTGATGAGCAGGTTCTGAGGCTTCAGGTCTCGGTGAAGGATGTAGCGCTGATGCGTGTAAGACAAACCCCTCAGTAACTGGAACAGGAAGAGCTGAGGAAACAAAGGATCATGGGTAAGAATCACCAATCACACACCCAGACCCAAACGCAGTTAAATAACTCTGTTGATCTGAGTGGAGAGAGAGGAACAGCCTGCAGTCAGATGTTCAGGACGAGACGGACACCTGGAATAAACCGCAGGACTGAGACAAAGAGGAAGATGAAGAGAGATAACCGGACAAAAGCAGGGTCAGCTGAAGCCCGGGGCCGAATCTACAGGATGAGAGAAGATCGATATCTGTCTGGAATCTCAAGAGCAGGAACACGCTTACAGTTCAGTGTTCAGTTTTTAGATTAGATTAGATTCAACTTTATTGTCACTGCACATGTAGGTACAAGGCAACGAAATGCAGTTAGCATCTAACCAGAAGTGCAATAAGCAGTAAGTACAGAATAAAGGTCTATAATATGTACAATAACTATACAGGTAAGTATCATGGACATAATTTACAGATATTAAATACTATAAGCACGATATACAGATAGGTGTACTATGAACATACTATACAGATGGGCTATGTAAAGTGTATGTACACTATAGGCAGAACTATGAACATAATTTACAGTATTGCAATGGACAGTAAAGTGCATAGAAAATGTTACAATGTGCAAATGGATTATACAGTGTTCCTGGATGAACAGACAGTAGTGCAAGTAATAACAAGTTACTGTTTTTTGCTTGTTGTGAATAAATAAATAAATCAGTCACAGTGTTGAAGAGGGGGAGGAGTCTATGTGTGTGGTGTGGGGGGTGTTGAGGGGTGTCAGAGGGCAGAGTTCAGCAAGGAGACAGCTTTAGGGAAAAAGCTGTTCCTGAATCTTGTGGTCCTTGTTCGGAGGCTCCTGAAACGCCTCCCGGAGGGAAGAAGGTTAAACAGTCCGTGGTCAGGGTGAGAGGAGTCCTTCAGAATGCTGCGAGCTCGACGTAGACAGCGTTTCCTCTGGATGTCCTCAAGAGCAGGAAGTGGTGTCCCTGTGATGCGCTGGGCAGTTTTCACCACCCTCTGCAGTGCCTTGCGGTCAGCCACTGAGCAGCTCCCATACCAGACTGTGATGCAACTGGTCAGGATGCTCTCGATCGCACACCGGTAGAAGTTCACCAGGATGGATGAAGACAGCTGGTTCTTCTTCAGTGTCCTGAGGAAGAAAAGGCGCTGTTGAGCCTTCTTGACCAGGCTGGAGGTGTTTGTGGCCCAGGACAGTTCCTCGGAGATGGTGGTTCCCAGGAACTTGAAGCTGGAGACACGTTCAACAGCCAGCCCGTTAATGTGGATGGGGTCATGCGTGTTTCCATTCTTCTTCCTGAAGTCCACAATGAGCTCCTTTGTCTTATTGGTGTTAAGGAGCAGGTTATTGTCAGCGCACCATGTGGCCAGGTGCTGTACCTCCTCCCTGTAGGCAGTCTCATCGTTGTCACTGATGAGGCCAATCACTGTGGTGTCATCTGCAAACTTAATGATGGAGTTGGATCCATGCACAGGCTTGCAGTCGTGGGTGTAAAGGGAGTAGAGGAATGGGCTCAGCACACAGCCCTGTGGTACGCCAGTGTTAAGTGTGATGGTGGTGGAGTGGTTGTGGCCTGACCGAACATGCTGAGGCCTGTTGGTCAGAAAGTCCATAATCCAGTTGCAGAGGGAGGTGTTGATGTCCAGGTCTCCAAGTTTTGTGGTCAGCTTGGAGGGAATGACGGTGTTAAATGCTGAACTGAAGTCAACAAACAACATCCTAACATACGTGTTGTTATTGTCCAGGTGTGTGAGTGCAGAGTGCAGCACTGTGCATACTGCATCCTCTGTGCTCCTATTTCTGCGGTAGGCAAATTGGTGTGGGTCCAGTGTGGGTGGGAGGCAGTCTTTGAGGTGTGCTAGGACCAGTCGCTCGAAGCACTTCATAATGATAGGTGTGAGTGCTACGGGGCGATAGTCATTCAGGCACGTTGGGGAGGAGTGTTTCGGTACTGGCACAATGGATGTGGACTTAAAACATGTTGGCACAGTTGCTTGGGTGAGGGACAGGTTGAAAATGTCTGTGAAGACCCCTGCAAGCTGCTCTGCACATGCCCTAAGCACACGTCCAGGAATGCCATCCGGGCCAGCAGCCTTGCGTGCGTTGATCCGGCTCAGTGCAGTGTGGACATCTGTGGAGGTGAGTTTAAGGGGTTGGTGGTCTGCTGAGGGTGAGATTTTGGTGGCCATCTCCTTGCTGTCGCTGTTGAAGCGAGCATAAAAGTCATTTAGCTCGTTAAGGAAGGAGACGTCCGTGACTGTTTGTGTGGAGTTGCTTGACTTGTAGTCACTGATGATCTGGATGCCCTGCCACATGCGTCGGGGGTCAGAGTTGGAAAAGTGTTCCTCTACCTTCAGCTTGTAGCAGTACTTGGCCTTTTTGATGCCCCTTTTCAGGTTAGCCCTGGATTTACTGTAGGCCTGAGCGTCATCTGACCTGAAAGCGGTGTTGCGGGCTTTCAGCAGAAGTCGCACCTCCTTGTTCATCCATGGCTTCTGATTAGGGTATGTTGTTATCTGTTTTTCTGTTGTTACACTGTCAATGGTGGAGTTGATGTGATCCAGTACAGAGGAGGTGTAGATATCAATGTCCGTGTGAGAGCCACAGGCAGCCTGTGAAGCAAACATACTCCAGTCAGTGTGTTGAAACCTGTCTTGAAGTAAAGAGTCTGCTCCAGTTGGCCACACTTTGATGGTCCTCACTGATGGCTTCACACGGTTGATGAGGGGTGAATACTTAGGGGTGAGAAACAAAGAAAGGTGATCAGACTGTCCGAGGTGGGGGAGGGGGCTCGCGATGTAAGCTCCATTGATGTTTGTATAAACATGATCCAAAGTTTTGTCTCCTCTGGTGTGGCAGGAAACATGCTGGTGAAATTTGGGGAGTACTGTTTTTAATTTGCAGTGATTAAAATCACCCGCGACAATAAAAGCAGCCTCTGGGTGAGCAGTCTGTTGTTTACTAATGGCTGCATGAAGTTCGTTCAAAGCAAGCTTGGCATTAGCATCCGGTGCAATATAGACTGCGGTTACTATGGTGGAAGTGAACTCCCGTGGCAGATAAAAAGGTCTACATTTAACCATGAGAAACTCTAGGTTAGCTGAGCAGTGTCTCCCAACAATGACAGTGTTCGTACACCAAGCTTTGTTGACATAAATGCACAATCCACCACCTCTTGTCTTGCTGCATCAGAAGACCAGGATGTTTGTGGACAAGAATCTCAATGAAGCTGAGCTTGAAGTAAAGATCCAGTGAGTTTCATAACTCATATTTTATAACTGTGAAAACATTAATGATTAGTGAGATTGAGTGTAATTTATCATGTGTACAGCCATATCTATATATCTGATGATCCATCTTTAGACTTCATCAATAACTCCACAGTAAATCATGAGGTTTTCACCTGATGGATGATAAAACTGGTCGGGAAAAATTAATAAATATTACAAAATAATAATAATAATAATAATATTGTTGTTGCTGTAAAAATATTTGATTAAATCATAATAATAAACAATAAACTATAATGAAAAATACTGTTGGATGTAAAAAAAAAAAAATTAAGTATATCAAGTATTATTAATAATAATAATATACAAATTCTATAGTACAGTAAAATACCTAATCTTATGTTTAATAATAATAATTAAATATTGCATGTAAAATAAAAAACAAGTAATAATGATAATATATTATTATTATTAATGTTGTTGTTTTTGTTAAAATATTTTTATTTGATCAAATTATAAAAGTTAAATACATTACTATCATAAAATTCTATGTAAAAAGTAATTTTCAAATAATTAATAATAATTATTTGATGAAATTATTATTTAATAATAATTAGTGCTGTCAAATGATTAATCGCATACAAAATATACGTTTTTGTTTACATAATATACGTGTGTTTATCATGTATATATAAATACACACACTTGCATGTATAGATTTAAGAAAAACATGTTATCTTTATATATAAAATATTAATATTTATATATGTGTGTGTGTGAATAATACTAAAATACAAACTGTCTGTCTGATATGATAATAAATGAGAACTAATGATTCCTGCTGACTGAACTAACTGTATTCTGTACTTACTTTGCAGTAAGGGCTGGTTATCTGTCATTTATTAGGACTACAGTGGATAAAAATCCAGCATCAAGGATAATTTCGGTGTCTGACTCCACAGTTTGTGTTGGATGGAGCAGGATGGCTGCTAAATGAGCCGAGGGTCTCTCACATCTGCTGGAGAATCTGAGCAGAGACTCGTTTAGAGGAGCAGAGAGATTGGTTTTTAATGTGCCGCATCAATGGCCCATCAGCTCCACACCTGCTCTCCTGACATACAGCAGTCACACGAGTGAAGCTCTTTACTTCCACGGGAGGATCTCACGGCGAGGAGATACGAAACAAAAGAGCTAGAGATCATCATCTGTATGTGTTCACAAGCCCTGCTCGCTCCACACCTCCGTCTCTGTTTTATAAAAGCATAAACATGAATCGCACTATTCCTCAAAACACATCCGGGTCAGTTTGGGTCTGGGAGAGAGGCATGAAAATGACTAGAAATAGGAATGAAAAAAAAAAACATGTTTTTTAGTAAGGAAAGAAAAATGCTTTAAGACCCTAAAATACACATCATTTATATTTTTCACAATTATTTTTTAAAGAGATATAATCTTTATCTTCATTAATTTATTAGTTTTTTTTAAGTGGCATCTCATGTTTTGATCATTTTGACCCGGGTACGTATGGAGTACATAAGGTGTCAAACATACTTTGTAAAATTATTGTGGAGTTACATTAGTGTCAAAAATATGTTTTTTTCTTTGTATCTCACGCACTTTTGGGAAAGAATTTTGTTGATAAAAATGAATGTAAGTCTATTGAACCACAGCAGCATGAAAGACGATTGTCTTTTTTCATCTGATAGTCAGAGTTCATCAAGTAAAATTTACTGATTTTGTAATATAAATTTCATACAATGGTAAATTTAAATAACATTATTCATCAATTATTATATAAATATATATATATATATATATATTAGGGGTGTAACGGTTCACAAAATTCACGGTTCGGTTCGATACGATACACTGATGTCACGGTTCGGTTCGGTTCGGTTCGATACGTTTTAGATACAGCAAAATGTAAAAACATCTCAACTTTTCAGAATGCCGCAAGCGCACCGCGGGTCATGTGACAAGAACCAACCAATCAGCTTCATCCTTTCCCGTAACAACGTTGAGAGCTCAGCCAAGATGAAGGAACAGCTGATCATAGTTGTATATGGATTGCAATTTTGAAATAAATTCAGTAGCACAGCTACTGCAAGCGATTTTTAGAGCTGCAAATCCATTTATCCTTCGCTGAAATTTCCGCGTCTCATGGAGAGAGCACGTCATTGTTGCTTAGCAAAGACAGACGCCTCATGAGCGCTTCTGCCCGAGCGCTTTGGAAAGGAGGAGAAAGACGCGCTTAGCGTTTTCCATGCGTTTTTAGGCGCGATATGTGAACGGCCCCTAAGGCGCTCGCTCACTCAGCACGCGCTGAAGGCTCGTTGCAAAATGTGTAATGCATTTAACAGACCAGAAATATAAGATCCTAAAATAACCAACAGGTCTGGTGTTTGGGTTGGATTCCCTGTAAGCTATAGTTTCTAAATGCTGCAGGGATAGTTTGCTGCGTGCATGTTTCTCCTTTTTTTTCGTCTTTTCCCAGATAGTACTGACGCATATATCCCAGATATTCCCGCTGGTTTTTTTTTTTTTTTTTTTTTTTGTAATCCCGCTGGTGTACCCTGTCATGTTGCAGATGCGACATACCGTTGTTTTTTATCCACCACTCTCTTGCCATCACCATTATAGCTTAAAGGGAATCCAAAGTGCACCCAAACACCAGACCTGTTGGTTATTGGGGGATCTTCTCATTTCTAGTCTGTTAAACGCATTGGCTATTTTGCAACGAGCCTTCAGCGCGTACTGAGTGAGCGAGCGCCTGCTGAGTAGCCTAACATAAACATATAAGATGGTGTTTTTTTCTTCTTCGGGAGTGTCAGGGGCGTTGCCTGTTACGTTGTTTGGGTTATTGGGCTACCTTGTTGAACGCATATCATTATATTTCTTTCTCTCTCTTTTTTTTTTTTTTTCAAATATAATTAATTACTCCAACGAACCGTTCGGTATACATAATGCGTACCGCGTACCGAACCGAAAGCGTCGTACCGAACGGTTCAATACGAATACGCGTATCGTTACACCCCTAATATATATATATTCATTTATTTATTTATTTTTCATGTAATTTTTATGAAAAATGGTCTTAATTGATAAAAAAGGGTTAAATGCAGTAATAACACTGAACACTACAGTACATTTTTTCACAGTCAGAAGTTGCTGATCAGAAACGTTATGTTTTCACTTGGCGTATATTAATTTATGACTGTTTTATAAAAAATGTAAATTATAAAAATGATGATCCAAACAAACCGGTAATACAAAGACAGTATGCAGATTTGTATTGCATTATGAGGGCTATGGGAAGTTTCTATTATTTGGACAGCAGCATCAGAAACACAACAACAGCAGGTTAGTGAGCCTCTGACAGCAAACGCCTCACTTATATCAAATTACTTCTGATGCATTGCAACGTGATAGTCCTGTCTTCCTGAATGTGACGTCCAGCAGAACGTTTGTGAAGAAAGAACATCAGAATATGGCATTATTTGTAATTGCTCGGCCTGATGGACCATTAGTGCAATTGCACAACAATTTAGACCACTGATTGTGACCAAATGTGATGCTTTGTTTGTTTCCACAGATGCTTTAGGGGTTGATCGTCTCAAGAATAGAGACTGAAGCATTAAGTCTGAAAGAGTGTAGAAAATACAGCAGGTTTCCTTCTGCTTCTGCAAATAAACTCAGGACGAATAACTGGTGTTCACTATAGCGCTGTGCAAAATATAGATTGAATTGAGAATGTCTTAAATTTGAAGTTTCTGCCTCATCTCAAATTCAAATCAAATGCAGGGACAGAGCTGTAATTAAAATGTAAGAAAGTAAATTAATTGAAATCTAAAAAAGCCTTGAAGTTGGAAGGACAGATAGAATGATAAATAGAATGACAGAACAATACAGCAATAGATGGAATGAACCTTTGAATGATAGACAGAATGATAGAATAAACATTAGAAGAAAAAGATGATAGAAAGAACAAATGTTAGAATGATAGACAGAACGCTAGACATAATGAACACTCGAATGATAGAAAAATTAAGAGAATAACAGACAGAAGGAATAAAAGAACGAACAAACTATAGATAGAACTAACAAGAGACCGTTCGAATGATAGACAGAATGAAAGATAGAGAACATTAGAGAGATAGACAGAACGAACAATAGACAGTTCGAATGATAGACAGAACGAACGATAGAGAACATTAGAAAGATAGACAGAATGAACGATATAATGAACGAACGATAGGCAAAACGAAAGAGACAAAAAGAACGATAGACAGAACGTATGATAGAGAGAACATTAGAGAGATAGACAGAACGAATGATAGACCGAACATACAATAGACAAAACGAAAGATAGACAAAATTTAAGATAGACAAAACAAAAGATAGACAAAAAGAACGATAGAGAGAACGTACGATAGACAAAATGAAAGATAGACAAAGCAAAAGATGGACAGAACGTGCGATAAACAAAATGAAAGATAGACAATACAAAAGATAGACAAAACGAAAGATAGACAAAAAGAACGATAGACAGAAACGTACGATAGACAAAATGAAAGATAGACAAAATGAAAGATAGACAAAGCGAAAGATGGACAGAACGTGCGATAAACAAAATGAAAGAGACAAAAAGAACGATAGACAGAACGTACGATAGAGAGAACATTAGAGAGATAGCTAGAACGTACGATAGACAGAATGAACGATAGACAAAATGAAAGATAGACAAAACAAAAGAGAGAACAGTAGAGATAGGTACAATAGTACAATAGAATGAACGAACGATAGACAAAACAAAAAACGATAGAGAACATTAGAGAGATAGACAGAACGAACGATAGACAGAACGTACAATAGAACGAACGAACGATAGAGAGAACATTAGAGAGATGGACAGAACGAACGATAGACAGAACGTACGATAGACAAAACGAAAGACAGACAAAAAGAACGATAGACAGAACGTATGATAGAGAACATTAGAAAGATAGACAGAAAGAACGATAGAATGAACGAACGATAGGCAAAACGAAAGAGACAAAAAGAACGATAGACAACGTATGATAGAGAGAACATTAGAGAGATAAACAGAACGAATTATAGACAGAACATACGATAGAGAGAACGAAAGAGACAAAAAGAACGATAGAACGAACGATAGACAGAACATAAGATAGAGAACTAATGAAAGATAGAATGAACATTAGAGAGATAGAACGAAAAATAAACTGAACAAAAAAACCATAGCTTGAACAAATGATAGACAGAACAAACTAAAGAGAATGAACATTAGAAAGATATATAGAACAAATTATTAAGAGAAGGAACGATAGACAGAATGAATAGACCGAACAAACAAACGAGCGGACGGACAAGCTAAGATAGATAGATAGATAGATAGATAGATAGATAGATAGATAGATAGATAGATAGATAGATAGATAGATAGATAGATAGATAGATAGATAGATAGATAGTCAGATTGAAGCAGATGCTGTAGTAAAGCTAGAGAGCCTGAGGTGCGTCTACTTGTCATTATCTATTAATTCACTGAAGCGTCGGGCGAATCGATGCTACAACCTCAGCGTAACGAGGACTGAGAAGATCTCGTGTTATTACTGGAGCGAGAGCAGCATATGAGCAGGAGGTCTGCGCTTGGACGCCGGCCCAGAAACAGGGTCTCTCTGCTGCTTGACCAGTAATTACATTAGCAGCTAGCGCCCTGGGCACCCGCTTTCACATGCTAATCCAATCCATCCTGCGATGCTGAGGGTCTAATGGCTTTTCTTAGCGCAGATCTAAGCGAATGAATCAGCTCCAGCTAATGGCCAAAAATTAAAACTCCAGCCATTGTGTGGCATGTTTGTTCGTGACTGCAGAAGCTAATCTACATTTAGCGTCCATTACGGCTCTGATGAGTTGATGCTTGAGGATGCGGCGCTCCAGAATCATTAAGACACTAACGACAAGCTCTTGTGTCAAAAACAGACCGATGAAGAACAATACAACTGAACAGAAGATGCATTAAATACTGCTCAACTGCAAATTATCTCAATACACTAAAGATGCTCATCCTGACACTATACACTGTAAAATCATATTCAGAATTGTATTGTCTGTGAGGCAAAAATAAATAAATTGTCAAAACCGGATAAATTAACTTGTGTATTTGTCTAAATGTAAGATAAAAGCTATTCTCAAATATTGTATTCAAGGATTTTAGTATATTCTAGTTCAGATTAAACCTCATTGTCATAGTGTAGAATAAAATGCTGTTAGCATCTAAGCAGAAATGTAAATATAAAAACGTGTATATAATAATAATTATGCATGTTCAGTGTATATACAAAATACATAAACTATTGTATATTTTTATGTATCATTCTAACAATATTATATATAAATACTGATGTATGTATTTATCCATGTATTTTTTTATTATATATATATTACATTTAAAAACATTTTATTATGCTTTAATGAAAAAGTAAAAGGTTTTGGAGGTATATATATATATATTATACATTTAAGTCATTTTTTGTAGTGTAAATTAATTTGATGGGTTTATCGTTTTACCATTTAAGTCCAATCTCAATTATCACAGATACAATTCCTTTAAAACACCGCTCAAAAATGCTAATTTTGCAACATTTTTGGCTGAACTATTCACCAAAAATGATACAAGTATCAATGCGAGCTAATCTAAACCAAGTTGTCCAATTAAGGATCACGCTTGCCTGATAAATAAGACATTATAATGACCATAAAACGATTCTCTGAAGCTCACTATCCTCATAAACCTGCATCTACAGGGGAATCCTGGTCAAAATTTTTCTTTAAAGTCTGTGAAGCCTGTGTAAAGTGCAGCCTGTCATGATTTTTCTCGATCCTGTGTCATTGTGAGATGATGAGATCTGACCGCAGGCCGTTCCTGTTTCAGGTGAGCCGCTCTCAATCTCTTCTGTCAGCTTGTGATTTATCATAGTTCTCAGTGAGGGAGCAAACGGGATAAATCATTTATTTATGTAAATCCACAGTGACAAAACAGCTGATGAATTACATAAGCAACTTCTGCTCGCTGGCCTCATTCGCTCCATCACGTCTCACTTTCACACTGACAAACTTACTCTTTCACTGCAACTTTCTACCAAGACATTGACTGAACTGAATTGATTTCAAGGAGCACATAAATCCTGTCATTTCTCTGGTTTAATTCATTTACAGAACTGAGATCAAGGTGCTGGCTTCGATAAGGTCATGGGTTCGATTCCCAGGGAACACATGAACTGATTTCCAAATTTTGATTTGTATGAAAGCATTTGTAAAATATAAAATTTAAACTATGCATGAATGTATTAACTCAAGTAAAAAAAAAAAAAAAAAAAAAAAGATAATTGTCAATGCAACACTTCTCATAAAAGCAAAATCACTAAAATAAAAAAGGAAAACAGATTTTAAAAAAATATATCATATTTATTATTTTCATTATTTAATTTAAATTTATTTATTTAATTATTAATTACCTAATTTATTTCTAATGAAATCAATCGAATTAAATAATAATTATTATTATTATATTAAATAATAATATAATAATAATAATTATATTTTTGTACTTTTGTTTATTTATTATTTATGTCATATTTATTATTTAATAATTATATAATAATAAAACAAATAATCTAATAATTTATATATATAATAACGATAATCAGCATCACCAATCAGAATAACTAAAGAACTTAATTATTACATTTATTTACATTTACATTTATTCATTTAGCAGACGCATTTATCCAACGCGACTTACAGATGAAGACAGTGGAAGCAATGAAAAACAACAAAAAAAGAAATGATATATAAGTGCTATAACAAGTCTCAGTTAGCTTAACACGGTACACATAGCATGGCCTTTTAAATAATATTATAAATAAAAAGAAAACGGATAGAATAAAAAGTGCCTTTGTGCTTCTTTGGGATGAACAATCAAGCGACGTTCACTTGCAGAAAGCAAGCTTCTAGAGGCACATAAGTGTGAAGTAACAAATTCATGTAAATGGGTGCAGAGCCAGTGGTAGTTTTGTAGGCAAACATCAATGCCTTGCATTTTATGCGAGCAGCTATTGAAAGCCAGTACAAATTGATAAACAGAGGTGTGGCGTGTATTATTTTTGGCTCATTGAAAATTAATCTTGCTGCAGCTGGAAGACCTGCCAAGAGAGCATTGCAATAGTCCAGCCTGGACAGAACAAGAGCTTGAACAAGGAGTTGTGCAGCATGTTCCCAAAGAAAGGGTTTGATCTTCTTGATGTTGAATAAAGCAAATCTGCAGGATCGGACAGTTTTAGCAATGTGGTCTGAGAAAGTCAGCTGATCATCAATCATAACTCCAAGGCTTCTGGCTGTTTTTGAAGGAGTTATGGTTGATGTGCCTAACTTGATGGTGAAATTGTGATGAAACGATGGGTTTGCTGGAATCACAAGCATTTCTGTCTTGGCAAGGTTGAGTTGAAGGTGATGGTCCATCATCCAGGAAGAAATGTCAGTTAGACAAGCTGAGATGCGAATAGCTACCGTCGGATCATCAGGATGGAATGAGAGGAAGAGTTGAGTGTCATCAGCATAGCAGTGGTATGAAAAGCCATGTTTCTGAATGACAGAACCTTATGATGCCATGTAGACAGAGAAGAGAAGTGGTCCAAGAACTGAGCCCTGAGGCACCCCAGTAGTTAGAAGTTGAGACTTGGATACCTCACCTTTCCAAGATACTTTGAAGGACCTGATAGGTAAGACTCAAACCACTGAAGTGTGGTTTCTGAGATGGCCTTTGCCAGTAGCGTTGATAGCAGGATCTGTTGATTAAAAGTGTCAAAAACAGCGGACAGATCAAGCAGGATAAGTACTGAAGATTTGGATTCTGCTCTTGCCAGTCTTAGAGCTTCAACAACTGAGAGCAAGGCCGTCTCAGCTGAATGTCCACTTCTGAAGCCAGATTGGTTGCTGTCAAGGAGGTTGTTGTGTGTGAGAAATGTAGAGACTTGTTTGAACACAGCTCGTTCAAGTGTTTTTGCAATGAAAGGAAGAAGAGAAACTGCTCTGTAGTTCTCTAAAAGAGATGGGATGAGGGTGGGTTTCTTAAGTAGTGGAGTTATACGTGCCTGTCTAAATGATGAGGGAAAAACACCAGTGTGCAGGGATGTGTTGATGATGTGAGTGAGTGCAGGTATAACTGAGATGGAGATGAGATGGAATAGGATCAAGCGGGCAAGTAGAAGGGTGATTAGAAAGGATGAGTTTGGAGACTTCTGCCTCAGAGAGTGAAGAGAAGGATGTAAATGAGTGTAGGTTTGCTGGTGATATGAGCTTATTAATATTATTATTAATCGTATTATTATTATTATTATTATTATTATTATTATTAAATAATTATCCAAAAAAATTGCTTTGTTGAATAATCTTTTAAAGTCAACTTAAATTTTAAACTTAAAAAATATAATAAAGCTTTTTAAAATTAAATTATCGTATATAATAATATGTCTCACTCACCCTGACGTTGTCTGGATGGAGACCACCGGGATGTTTGTCCATGTACTGACACAGATCTGTGTGCTGTGTGAGAGAGAGAGAGGGAGAGAGAGAGAGAGAGAGAGAGAGAGAGAGAGAGAGGGGCGTGAGACACCGACTCTGAACACAACTTGCCTCAATAGCACAGAAGTAATTGCAATTTTTATTAGATTTCAATAACAAATGAGAAAAAAAAAAACTAAATTTCAGAAACCTACTCAGCTAAAATGTTTGATTATATAAACATAAACAGTGATGGAAGCCAAAAAATTCAATGTCATAGATGAATATTTACTGAGGAGGTTGAAACGACTTCAGAAAGATGCAAGCATCACTGTTATTTTGACAAAGATTATTAACTGTACCAGTACAATCTGTTCACATTAGTGATTCTTGCAATGGCGATGGTTCAAAAAGAAATGGAAGAAGGAGTTTTTAATAAATTATATCTACTAGCCAACATTTAACATAACTTTCCTGACCCCCCCCCCCCCCCCCACACACACACACACACTTCACTTCCTGTCTAAACACAGCCTATCGCAATAAAAGCAAAATTCCCCAAAAATATATCAAACAATATTTTTTTATTTACTATAATATATATATATATACGTGTGTGTGTGTGTTTAATCATTTATTAGTTTTTTATTAAACTTATTTAATAATAAGTTATTTTATTTATTTCTAATTAAATAAAATGTATTATATTATCATTAAATAATAATGCTTTTAAATATATTGTTTATTATTTTTCATGATTCAGTAGTTCATTAAATTAATAAATTATGATAAACGTATTTAATAAAATGTTTTATTACAAATTAAATAAAACAATTATTTTAAAAAGTAATGTTTTTTAAATATAAAATATATTTAAAAAATATTATTTATGATTTAATTATTAAATAATTGAATAATATATTGTTTTATTTTAAACAAAATATAAAAATGTATTATTAATAATAATATTTTTTTATTTTTAATTTAATAATAAATAGATTAATTGAATTTGAAATAGAAAAATAAAAACACTTTTCTTCTGTATTGAATGAATTGCACATATTCATCGACATTACTTTTACTGCGAGGACCGTCTTGCATGATTTTATTTCTCACTGCAGTGTGTTGTGGGAATTTCTGTCATGAGCTCATTTTTCCTGCAAGTGAGAGCTGACAGCAAACCCAGTCTGACCATCCGAGTCTGATACCCACAATGCACTGCTCAGTCTGATATTTGCAAACACCCGCAGATAAACGTTCATGAATAATGCAGTCGCCGTCAATCATTATTAACCGCTCGCCAGGCAAAATGAATTGATTTCCTTGCCGCGAAACCTTGTGTTTGTTAGGGACACGCTTCTAAACGTGAAATGAGTCTCAGCGGTGGCTCAGATTAATATCTAAAGCTCTGGCACGCTTCTCTCAACAGACCCCGGCTATCAATAGCTGAGCCGCTGAACAATCTTCGTCTTTTGATTGTTTTCTTTGACACCCGACGTGTTAGCTTAGCTCTCATGAATAAATCAGAGCCGCGCCGCAATCTCACGCTCTTCCAAATTAGCCAGAGGATGTACAAGGCACAGGAAAATACTGTTCACCAGAGTAAAAGAAGTGTGTTATATCAGAGACCACGGCTGGAAATAGAAGAGCACGCTATGAGAAATAAAGCTAATCAGAGAACAGCAGTCTCTGACACTGACCTCGTCACAATTAATTGTTTTTTTTTGTTTTTTGTTTTTTTACAAATTTACGTCGTCATAATAATTAAAAAAATAAAATAAAACAACTGTGCCCCTGGCCCTAAAACCAGAAAACCATAGCAAAAAATTAAAAATAAATGTAAAAATAAATGTAAAAATGTTCATAATTATATAAAATAAAAAGTACAATAAAAACTGACCTCGTCACAATAACAAATAAATAACAAAACAAAAGAATCTGACCTCTCACAATAATAAATAAATAAATAAATAAAAATGGACCTCGTCACAATAAAAATAAACAATTAAATTAAAAAAATTTACCTCGTCAAAATGTATATATATATTTTTAAATAAATAGAAAATCAAACAACTGTGCCCCTGGGTTTTAAAACCAGCAAACCACAGCAAAAATACAAATAAATAAATAAATAAAAAACAGACATTATCAAAAAATAAATAAATAAATAAATAAATAAAAAATGACCGCGTCAAAAATAAAAAAAAAATAAAACAACTGTGCCCCAGGCCCTAAAACCAGCAAACCACAGCAAAACAAAATGTAACTACTATTAAAAATATAAATAAATAAAATAAAATACCATATGTGCCAAGACTCTAAAACAAGCAAACCAAAACAAAATACTAAAATAAAATGCAATTAAAAATGTGCCCGAGACCCTAAAATCATAAGTAATAAAATAAAAAATAAAAACATTAATGAATAAAAATAAAAAAAACATATTTGCCCAAGACCATACAACCAGCAAACTGCAGCAAAATATTAAAATAAAAGAAATAAAATAAAAAAGTGCACATTGACCTCTCTATGAAGCAAACGTCAAATGCATATCAAAACATTTTCAGACACAAACTTTAAAAAAAAGTAGTATTTTCTTTCTTTCTGTGAAGAATCAAATCAATCATCAAGATTGATATAAGTATGAACTTCAGACCTGTTTTCTTGACTTCCCCTTTTTCTTCTTGAGAGCCAATTAACTGGTGATATCTGCCTGTACAAGAGCACTTTACACACCGCTCTTAGTGGACCATTATCTGAGTGTGTGCTGGGAACATTAATGTTTCGAGTTCGCTGGAAAGGGCATGTTCTCCAGACCTTCACCTTTTCTTACTGTACGGATCAGTTTTAATGAGCCAATGGACTAATTCATGTCCGAAACCCTCTCTGGATGTAAAATCATGTTTTAAAGATGAACTCTGTGATTTCAGGAGCACCTGAGTCAAACTCTGCTTTAGTCACGTTAGTTAATTAAAACAGTCCTGTGAGAAATCTCCCCCCGTCTGGATCTGTGATTGCTGATACTCTACTTTTACAAGGTTTCTCGTTTATTTTGACCTTTTTGATGTAACTAACTTTGTGACTATAATTGTCTTGTGCATCTTCTCTAGGTCAAATAAAAGTTGGTAATTCAAGTAGTAAGAAAAAAATAAATCAATATTTTAATACAGAATTATACATTATGTACTATAATTTTTTTATTATTATTGATACATTTTTACTACATTCTATTATAAATTATAATAAATAAACTATAAATGAATATAAACAATTATAAAGTGAAAAAAAATACAAAATGAACAATAAACTAAAGAATAATAAAAAATGACATTAAATGAATTAATGTTTATTTTATCAATTTTAATTAATAAATATATTTTATATTAAAATGAAATATTTTAATGAAATAAACATATTTTATTTTATTTTAATTATTTAATACGATAAGATAATAAAAAAGCAAAACAAATCACAACTAAATAAATTAATGAATACATTTTTAATAAAATAAAATAAAATACAGTTAAAAAATAAAATAATAAAAAATTAAAAATAAACATCCTCAGTTTAAAAAAAGAAAAAAAGAAGAAGCTGAGGCTCCTGTCCAGACGTTCCCTGCAGACGGACACAGATTGTCCCTTTAGGCTCATTAACACTTAATCTTACATTAGCAGACTCTCTCTATTTCTGCCATGTAACATTCAGATCAAACACAACAACAGTTCATAGTGAACATTTCAAAACAAATAAACCATAAAATAATCAACATTATAGTGAATTTAATTTAAACTCAAGAGCTTTTGCACTTAATTTTCAGTCTGTCCAGCACACAAATCTATCATATGACTTCAGAAGACCTGAAATATGAATCATATGCACTAATATCATTGTTTTTTGTGAATTCTAGAGCCTAACATCTCCTTTTGTGACTGAAAATGAACCTGAGCAAAACTATATAATAAACCATTATAAATAATAAGAAACTACAAATAAAATCACAAATCTAAAATAAAAGAAGTCTAAAAGTGTAATAAACTACAATAAAATGCAATAAAGTGTTAAATAAAATGAAAAAATATTTTTTAAATAAATATTTTTTGAAAAATAAAATAAATATTGGACAGTATATATCAATGTTCACATGCAGTATTATTATTATTATTATTATTATTATTATATTGATAGCATTATTATTATAATTATAATAAAATGATTTATTATTATTATTATTATATAAAAATTAACAATTATAAATGATAAGACACTAGAAGTTAAATAAAAAAGTCAAAAAGTACAATAAATTCAAATAAATTCAAATAAAATGCAATAAATTACTACTTTTTCTTTAAACAAATAATACAATATTTTAGAAAAATAAAATAAATATTGGACAGTATAAATCACTGTTCACATGAATTATTATTATTATTATTATTATTATTATATTGATATCATTATTATTATAATAAATAAATTATAGATTTATTATTTTAATTTTTATAAATTATGATTATCATTATTAAACAATAAACAATCATAAATAAGAAACTACTAAATATTTTTAGAAAAATCTAATAATTATTAGACCGTATAAATCACTGTTCAAATGCATTATAATTATTATTATTATCATTATATTGTTAGCAATAATATTATAATTCTAATAAATAAATTATAGATAATAAAAATTTAATTACATTCTAAAAAAAGGCTGTGTTGTTTCAACCCAACTTTGGGTCAAATAAGGACTAACCAGCTGTTGGGTTAAATTTGTCTTGCCCAAAAGTTGGGTTAGTCCATATTTGACCCAAAGTTGGGTTGAAACAACACAGCCTTTTTTTAGAGAGTATAAATAACAGTAAATAATAAACTCAAGACTGAAGACCTGAGGCTGGAGTAATGCTGACTAAAGCATCACAGAGACCAGATCCAGCGGCTGTGAGACACAGGATGTGGAAAAGTGTGGAGTTACAGAAAATAACAAGAACTAAACACTATTTATAGGAGAACGGCCGAGGCCTGATTTCCATCCTGTCAGCAGATCTGATCCTCACCACATACTCGAAGACCAGCGTCAGGGTTTCCTTGGTGTGAATGATGTCGTGGAGCAGAACGATGTTGGTGTGTTTCAGGCCTTTCAGCAGAGACGCTGCACACAAACACACACACATCACCGCTTACACTCTTGTTTGGGATTTATTTGTGCTTTTGTAAAATATGAGAATGCAGAGGCAGATGACAATTTCTCTGTCAGTCGGCGGTTCCTGGATTTAATTAATAAAAACAGTTTTCCAGGCTCACATGAACACAGGAAACAGAAAGCAGATGTGCATATAGTGACTTCTAAAATTAAAAATAATTAATAACTTGTATCCAGACTTGAGCGTAACATTTGCAGAACTTTATTAATTTATTATTATTATTTTTAATACAATTGTTTAATAAATAAGAAACAAAATAATAGTAAACAAGTAAATAATCAAATTTATTAAAAACTAAATTAAAATTAAATTCAATAAGTATTAAATAAAATATTTGCAATAAATAATTATAAAATAAAATAAAATTTTATAAAATAAAATAAAATAAAATAAAAATCACTGTTATGTGGTATTTGGTAAACTGAAGCTTGGTTATTTTCATTTTATGTTTCACAAAAAAGCAAGACAGAAAGTCATGATATAAAAAAAAAAAATCAATAAGTATTTATTATTAAAGGATTTGATCACAAGACACGTCAGTTAAAATTATTACAAATAAAAAGATATGAAAAATATGAAATTAACTTCACACTGAGCACAGACCTCTCTTTTCTCCTTTTCTTGTCACTGAATCAGCTCAGAAACTTTATTTGACTTTTATAAACTGATTTGTTGTTCATGACGTCAGCTTCAGTTTCTCTGTTCTGTGAAGGCCACAGTAAAACAAGCGTGTGATGAGACTCACCTTCTCTAATCGCAGTGAACGGCGTTCCTTCCTCTTCCTGAAGACGAATCACTTTCAACGCAACCAGCTTCCCGTTCACCCTGCAAACACACAAACACACACCGCATCAACAGGTCTGGTGTTCATCTGATCCACACACTGTGTTTATGTTCCTGTAGCTCAAACAGCAACTCCACATCATGGGTTCGATTCCCGGGAAACGCATGAACTGATAAACTGTTCACTTTGAAATCCAATGCAAGTCGCTTCCGGTAAGTGTCTGCCAAATGCACAAAAATATATCAAATATATTTTTTTTAAAAAATCATTTAAATACACAAATAAATAAAAAATATTGCAGAGTGAAACTATATATTAATGGATCCAAAATATACATAATATTATTTTTTTATTTAACTGTAATATTTATTATATTATATTAATATAATGTTTCACTCTGAAATTTTACATATTTATTTGTGCATTTAAATAATTTGTAAATATTTTATAGATTTCTTGTGCATTTGGCTGAAAAGGCAACTTGAATAAATAAATAAAGAAAGAAAGAAAGAAAGAAAGAAAGAAAGAAAGAAAGAAAGAAAGAAAGAAAGAAAGAAAGAAAGAAAGAAAGAAAAATCTATCTGTCTATCCATCCAATTTATTTAATTATTTATATTTATTAATTATATTCAATTTGACAATTATTTCATTTACATTTAGTATTTTAAATTGCAAAAAGATTTATTGAAAAGATTGATTAAAATTAAAACAGACAACAAAATTTGGGAAGAAAAAAAATATATAGTGTGGCATTAAATTAAATGATCATTATCATAAATGTAAAATAAAATAATAATAATATTTATTTGTTCATTTTTCTTTCAACATTTTTTATTTAAATAAAATAATATTTAATAAACAAAAAATTTAAAATAAAGTAAAAATAAAATAAAAAATACTTGCCAGTATAAATCCCTGTGCACTTGCAGTATTTGGAAACCTGAAGCTTGGACATTCTCCTTTTATGTAAATATTTATATATGATGTATTTAATGAAAGAATTAAACCAGAAGTATTATAGCAACAGGAAACAGAATTTGGGGAAAAAGTCAAACAGATGCCTTTGTGTGCAGTCTGATTTAATCCAGTTGACTATAGTTTGAGACGAGGGACTGATGATGTCATCAGAAAGGGAAAGTGGTTTCAGAGGCAGAGCGAAACTACGGAGAAAGCGTTTGTGTTTTTAAATAAAGGCACTGCTGGTTTGTGCTCGGTGAGACCCGGACAATAAACCGGGTCAAGAGTGATTTACTGTCGACTTAAACTCAATGAAATGCAATTTAGAGGCAGTGGAGTGAATCTGAACACAGAGCTCATAATGAACCTACACACAAATAACATCATTACTATGAAAAACACTGACAATAACGCACTATTCATTTCACGCTAGCTCAAGTTTTATTTTCCAGATTTTCATTTATGAAGGAGAAACAGGTGTTACACGCTCCTGTCGAAAAGGCTTTCATTCGGCTTTCATTACAGCAATATGAAAAACCATTTCATTCAGATTTCACATAATAATAATAATAATAATAATAATAATAATAATAATAACAATAATAATAATAATAATAATGATCTGCTCCCTCTTTGCTTACAGTTCTGTTACCAAATGAGGTTTCAATAGAGTTTAAGATCGGCACAAATAAAATTAACACCCAATTATTTTACTTACAGAAAAAGCCTCTTAAAGGTCTTAAATTATTAGACTGAATTAAACAGGCTGCATCTCACTTTTAAGTAACTGCAAACTTAAATACTCAAGACATGCTTATTTAATATTAATATATGTATTGGAATTGATTTAATGTATGATTTACTATATATATATATATATATATATATATTTAATAATTAACAAGCCTGAAATAGACACGGACTCTTATTTTGAAATGTAAATCCTTTACTTAACTGTTCATTCAAAAAGATCAAAAAATATTGGAACCCAATTATTTTATTATTATTATTATTATTAATAATAATAATAATACAATTTATACATTACAATGGATATTTAATCAGTAACATGCATTAAATACACTCTTATTTTGAAATGTGCATATTTTACAACTTCAACTGCTCCTATGAAAAGATGAGAGAAATATGAGACCAAAAGTATCCCAAAAAAATGATTTCATGCATTAAGAGGTTTATGGAACCATGAACAAGCCTGGAATTTACAAAGACTCTTATTTTGAAATATATATATATATATGCTTTACTACTTAATATATGATATAAAAAACCCTAACGAATCCTGTGTTTGGTGTTTTCTGGATTCTGTGTTTATGATTTGATAAATAAATGAATGTAATAATCTGGACTCACTTGCTCTTCCCTTTGTAGACGGTGGCGTAGGATCCCTCGCCGAGCTTCTCCAGCTTCTCGTACGAATCTGCCTTCCCGAACTTTGGGCTCGTGGGCTGAAAGAGAGAGAGAGGATCTTTCATTCGATGCTGAAGCAGATGTGAGTTCAGATCCAAGACACTCGTTTCAACTGAAGGAAGAAAAGTTCATTTTTGTGACGTTTTCTTACACCTGAAGAACATCAGTGACTCATCGGTGTCTCATTATTATTCATGAGAGTGTGTGTCCTCATCCAATGAGAAGACGCCACTCTTAATTATTCATGAGCGCATGTGTTGATTTCCTTCAGACTGAGATCACATACAGTAAGTGAGACACATTCATAGATGGAAAGATGTTTTCACTTTATAAGAGTGTTTGTGTCTCCGAAACATACACAATCCACACACAAGTGTCTCAAAAACAGCACACACACTTATAGAAATCACATAGATGAAACAATACAAATGTCAAAATAAATGGAAAAAAGACTAAAAAAAATTAAATTAAATAATTTTAAAATTGAGATAAAACTCTTAAAAGTACAACTAAAATAAATAGAAAAATGTAAAACAATTTATTTTATGATTATATTTTTAGTAAGTGATTTATTTAGATTTTTTTATCTTATAAAAATTTATCTTTAATTTACTACTTTTGTTTATTTATATTATGAATTTATTTGTTTTAGTAAGTGTTTTATTTAGATTTTTTATTTTAAAACAAATTATTTTAAATTCATTATGATTTTATTTGTTTTTAGTAAGTGTTTATTTAGATTTTTTATTTTACTTTTTTTATATTGTTTTTTTAGCAAGTGTTTTATTATCATTATTTATTTTAATTTATATTTGTTTTATAGTAAGTATTTTATTTAGATTTGTTATTTTAAAATGATTTATTTTAATTTTATATGACGATTTGATTTGTTTTTAGGTATTTCACGAACTTTTATTTTATAAAGTGGAGCTCAGAGTAATATGTGCTGAATGCAGCTCTCTCTGAAGAGCAGTAATGCTCCTGAAAACGCAGCGTTTCTTCAGTAATCAGGTTTGCAGCCTGACACCGATCCGAAACCGCAGCAGCGACTCAATTATTGCGATTGGTGTGAAAGATTACCGGACTCTTCCCGGATAAGCGCTCGCTCCGATGTGTCTGTAACCACAAACCCTGCAGCCTTTATCAACACCAGACACCAGCTGTCTCTGAGAACCCTCAGTAAACAGCAGCTCAGCACGGCCTTTACTATCCTGACCGAGAGAACGGCTCTGAGTGAAGCTCTGTAGGAGAATAAGGGGAAGGGTGTTTTGGGAAAGAGGTCAAGCTCTCTCTCTCTCCGCTCCTTCTGTCTGGTCTTACACTCATCCATTTTTCATTGGTGTGAATCAGAAGCAAATGTGCTTCCTTCAAACTGGCCTCCTTCAGCTTTCTCTCTCAGGACAATCGTGCCTCGCTTTGGGAATTACATACTTCAGAAAGCACCTAGCCTCTTTTAAATTAAATTGAAATAAATATAGTAATTATATAAAATGATGTATGCAAAGTGGTGTTCATAAAAATAGCTAAGTAATAAAATAATGCAAAATTTGTAAAAAATAATAATTTTACAATTAAATAAAAAACAAATAAAATCATTAAGTACAATTTAAAAAATTTTTAAATAAAAAATAAAATCAAAGTGAAATAAAAATCTAATTAAAATCTTTATATGAATAAAAGTGAATAAAATAAATAAATTAAAATGAACTTTTTTAAAACATAATAAATATAAAATTAAAATCAATAAAAAATTAAAACTTACTTAAAAATTACTAAACAAATAAAATAATTAAAAAGTCAATACATTTTAATTTCAAATAAAAAAATCAAAACGCACACTAAAAATAAATAAACTAAATCATTAAAACAAGTCAAATTTAAATTCTTAAAAAAATCTAAAACACTTACTAAAAATGAACAAAAACTAATGTAAAATGTAAATACGTCAATATAAAATAAGAGTTTTAAACAAAATATAACTTACTAAAAAATCAATAAAATCATCATGTAAAATGTTAATAAATAAAAAAACACCTCCATATTAAACACATATTTTTAAAAATGAGATATTTTAATGGTATACCTGCATGTCATGTGATCAAAAACTATGATCTTGACTGTGCTGTTAAAGTTAATATTTCAGCTGAGAGGGGTTCAGCACACAAATCTGTCAGGATATGTCTAATGATGATTATAACGAAAACAAACCCGAATCAAATGAGCAGCTACTGAAGGGATTCAGGGGGAGACTCACGGAGCTGGGGCTGGAGTGACGCCGGAGTTTGGGAGACTCTTTCCCGGAGGACGAGCTCTTGGCGTTGATGCAGGCGTTGTTCTCCGAGTGCACACGCTTCACCTGACCGGCCGGTTTCTCGAAGGGGTCGAAGCCGCTCTGCGTCCGCTGCACCTTACGGTCCTCAGGGATAGTGTCCAGGGGCTTGATGAGCGAGTCTGATCCCTGACCGCTGCGAGTGGACATCTTTGTGACACATATCTGAGGAGAAAAGCATCATCGTCAGTACTGTACACACACTGGATTTCTGACGCTTTAGATCTGATGCATTTACACGGAAGGACAATCATCAAGCACCAGTCAGTTTTAAATAAATCTCAGTTTATGCATCTTCGCTAAAGTCTCGTCGTACACTTTTTCAAGACAATCTTCTGCAGTGGTTTCGTGCAGTTCACACACGCTGAATCAACAAGTATAAATTAAACACTTCATAAAATTGACCAATTATATTGTAAAATAAATAATTCGATAATAAGTCAAATGAAAAATATACAAAAAAATACTTCAAATGAATAAATAATTAAAAACTAAAATAACAATAATTATAAAATAAAATAAAAACCATACTAAAACTTAATCATAATTTAAATGTAAAAGAAATGTAAAAATAAAATAAAAAATCTCTAAAAATGCACAAATTTTTATAATTGTACATTTAAAATAATGCATAATGGAAAAAAATTTTATCATTAAAATTGTTATAAAGAAAAAAAATTATAATTGTGAAATTACAAAAAAAATTGAAATAAAAAAAACTTAAAATCACTTAAAATCGTTTTAAAAAACTTACAATTAAAACATTGTAAAACAAAGTAAAGTACAAATATTTACAGAAAATCAATACAAGTAGTAAAAATGTAATAATTTTTTGAAACAAAAAACACTGAAAATTAAGAAACTATTAGCAAGTAAAATTAAAATAAATACAAAATCTGAAGTGTGTCAGAATAGCAAGAAAGCTCTCATTTTTCTGTGCCTTTTAAACACAAAAACAAGATCAAACCCTGCTTGCAGTGAAAGTAGAAACACTTTAGTTCAAAAACACACTCCCTGCGATGTTCAGATCTTCATCTCAGTTCAGACAACGATTCCAGGCTCTCAGCAGCAGTATTACAGCCCACCCACACACACACACACACACACACACACACACACACGAGCATTAATCTACAGCATGTGAACCTACCGGCCACTCCATCGCCGCCGGACTGAGAGCAGCACAGAAAGCCCAGAGCAGCATGTCATGTCTCCGATTAAACATTCACGAGGAACGTCCCGCGAACGCCTCAATATATTCACTTACACGGGCCGAGTTTCACCAAACACACCTCAGTATGAGAGCCAGACTCGAACGCTTACAGCAGATCAATGTTGACAACTTTAATACTTTTGTGGAAACTGTGATGCATTTGATTCTTCAGGATTCACAGCATTATCTAAATATGAAATTTGTACGCTACAATAAAACAGTTTTGTGTGATAAACAGTCAGAGATCTCTGAAGAGAGAAGCTCATATTGAACAGAAACTGAAGTGAAATGTCATGCAGAACAGGTCGAGTTAAATGACATTTCTCTGTGTTCTTCTTCTCGTCCTGACAGGACAGTATTTGAGACATGAACATGTAGGTGACATTTCTCAGAGCGGCTTCGGAGCAGAACTGAGCCGCCGTCACAGTCTCTGAACTCATCGCTTCTGCATTAAAAACCGTCTGAACGTCACAGAGACATGTTTGGCTCTTTGTCTCTGTGTTCTCAGACTGCAGACAGACTCCGCCTCCTCTGCTGTCAATCAGACTGCACACAGACTCCGCCTCCTCTGCTGTCAATCAGACTGCAGACAGACTCCGCCTCCTCTGCTGTCAATCAGACTGCACACAGACTCCGCCTCCTCTGCTGTCAATCAGACTGCACACAGACTCCGCCTCCTCTGCTGTCAATCAGACTGCACACAGACTCCGCCTCCTCTGCTGTCAATCAGACTGCACAAAGACTCCGCCTCCTCTGCTGTCAATCAGACTGCACAAAGACTCCGCCTCCTCTGCTGTCAATCAGACTGCAGACAGACTCCGCCTCCTCTGCTGTCAATCAGACTGCAGACAGACTCCGCCTCCTCTGCTGTCAATCAGACTGCACACAGACTCCGCCTCCTCTGCACGTTTTAGAGACTGTTTGCATTTTAACAAACAGTTTGAATAAATTCTTTAATCAAATAATAAAATCGAACAAACAAAATTTTCATTAAAAAGTAAATAGAAAATGTCAAAAATAAAACTTATCAAATGACAAAAAAAAAATACCAAAAAATTATTTTGAAAAAAAAAAAATAATAAATACAATTATCAAAACATGATAAATCTTATAAAATTAATATAAAAGGAAATAAATTAAATTTAAAAAATGAAAATATATATAAAAAGAATTTATAAAAATACAAAAATAAATACATAAAATTAAACAAAAAAAAACAAATATTTAAAAATAAAAAATATATAAATAAAATAAAACAAAAAAACAGGAATATAAAATATAAATGTAAAAACAGAGATAAATAAATGAGCAAAATTTTGAAAAAAAAAATGAATTAAATTATAACAAAGAAATGACTTAACGACGTCCGAACATCACTGCAGCAAGTAAACACTAATCTAATCGAATTACTAACAAGCCTAGGATTCGGGCTACTAATGCACTACTGTAAATAAAGTTGCATTTTGAAAAATTTCAGCAATTAACCAGTAAACTAATCCTGATATTACAACATTAAAGTATCATCATCTGAGCACACTGAGTTTTCTCAAGCTCTCGTGGACAAGAAATAATCAAAAGAAAAAGCTCATCAGTCTTTAATCACAAACCCAGCAGCGGTTTCTTCATTAGATCTGGATATTTTAGCCTGTTCTTGTTTCTGTGAATTACACATAACCCGTCTGATGCTTCTGAGGAGTCACGTGGGGCACAGAATAAAAGCCTCTGAATACTGAGGGGAAAAAAGATGCAAAAACACATGACGAATAGAAAAGATATAAAAGTATAAAAATAAGTTATGAATAAATTAAATATATTCATGTGTGTATGTGTGCTATAATTACATATAAAAAATAGTAATACATAAATACATAATAAATAAGAAAATTAAAATTAAATTAAACAATAAATAAAAATCTAAAACACACACACAAAAAAAACTATAATTAATAAATATTAATAAGTTAATGTGAACAAATAATCAGAAAAAAAATGAAGAAAGAAATTATTAGGAAAAATAAGTTATGAAATATAATAATTTGAAAAATAGGCAAGCATAAGAGTGAAGAACAACATAAAAAAAATATAAATTATAAAAATAAAAATTTGAGAAATACATTTTTAAAAATGAGTAAATTAAAAAAGAATGAAAAAAAATTTTGAAAAACAAATCCAAATATTTGATTGCAACATATAATCATTGCTCTTAATAATGTTCAACGTCTGTTTGATTACATAATCTCCGTATATTTCTGCCATATTTACATCAATATCACCACTGACAAGCTTCTACTAAATACATTTTAGAAACTAAAGTTTCTGTAAAGCTGCTTTGAAACGATTTGTATCAAGAAAAGCACTTTACAAATAAACTAGAATTGAAAATAACTATTTAGGGCCACTTCAGATCATTTTTACACCACATATTTAGAAATAAATAAGTAACTGTAAATCTCTTTACAGTTCTGAAACAAACAGAGCTGAGCTGTAATGTAATGTGATGTGAGCGTGAGCTGTTTGCCCACGGCGCGGCTGTCAGGAGCGTCACTGCAGAATAAATGACTGAAAGAGACTCCAGCAAAACATCTACAGCTGAGAAACAATGCTTCATATTTAAGAAGCCACTGGGAAAACACTCCCTGATCACAGAAAATAGAGCAAAGAGGAAATCATAAATAAGTCATGCAGATGGGAAGCCTGATAATGATAATGCTGGGCGATGACGCTAATGCATTACATCTCTGTGTTTCTCAGCCGTCTGATGATATAATGTGCAGTGAGAGGGTTTCCAGTCGCTTCATCGTCTGATCTCTTCATCATGAATGAATCTGAGATAGATACAGACTCAGACGACTGACCAAGACTTCTGAGTTGATCACTTAACATGCAACATACTAGCTGTTATTCAGAAGATAAATATCAATTGTGTAAATTGGACAAATGTAATCTACTGTTTGCAATCAAACAAATGTTTGGGGTCTGTACGATTTTTTTTAAAGAAATCAATACTTTAATTCATCAAGGATGCATTAAATTGGTCAAAAGTGACAGTAAAGACATTTATAATGTTGCTAAATATTTCTATTTCAAATAAACGCTGGTCTTTTTAACTTTCTGTTCATCTGTGAATCCTGAAAAATAATACAAATACAAATATATCAAAGTTTCCACAGACATATTGTGCGGCACGACTGTGTTCACCATTGATAATAATCAGAAATGTTTCTTGAGCAGTAAATCATCATATTTTCATGATTTCTGAAGATCATGTGACACTGAAGACTGGAGGAATGATGCTGAAAATACAGTGGAGCATCACAGAAATAAATTACACTTTAACACAGATTCACACAGAAAACAGCTGTTTTAAATTCTAATAATATTTACAAATTTTACTATAAATAAAAGCAGCCTTGATGAGCAGAAGATAATTAATTATTATTTGAAACTGAACAGTCTGCAGTCTTCCTGTCAAATCTAATATACCGTCTGCTCTATACTCGACTATAATCTGTTCAGTTACTGATCAACACTTAGTTTCTCTGATGACTGAAACTATAAACTCGACTACAGTGAATGAAATCCAGATCGTATGAACGGCCAACAGATAGAGACGCTTCAGCACGCAATGAGCTGCATTTCATAACTTGGGAAGCAAGAGGAAATACTTATATTATGTGTTTAAAGTTCATGCATGCAAGAAAAGTAAAATAAAAGTAAAATTTTTATGTGTAACACGCAAACATCAAACTCAGTTCTGTTAATGTTGTCAGCTCACTAGTTTGTAGAATACAGCAACAGGATTATAAAACATGAACTGAAACTTCTATAAAGTGTGTACTGATTAAAAATCCTCAAATTAGCAAAAGAGTTTCGCGTCCTTGACTGTGAACTCCTGTGATTAAAGTTCGTGCTAAGCATCAGTTTCACAGAGACTGGATGGAAAAGAGGGCTGTACTGTATTAATGACAGAAGTGAGTTCCTGACGGTGGAGATGTTTAAGGGCTGTTTGGCTCAGGACGTGTTTCTCAACATCACCAGCGTCAGCTCAATCTCGTCTCACTGCGTTCAGCAGAATAATGTCTCACTGATGATTTCACTGGGGATCAACTGATCGCATTCTTTACAGGAAGATTATCAGAACCAACACCTGCTTTCTGAAACACAACACACTGCACATCTTGGGCCTTCCCTCTACATTTCACCTTTCATGTGATGAAAGCGACAGAGAGAGAGAACGACAGAGCGACAGAGAGAGAGAGAGAGAGAGAGAACAACAGAGGGACAGATAGGGAGAACGACAGAGAGAGAATGACAGAGAAAGAGAGAACGACAGAGTGACAGAGAGAACGACAGAGCGACAGAGAAAGAGAACGACAGAGCGACAGATAGGGAGATAGGGAGAACGACAGAGCGACAGAGAGAGAGAATGACAGAGCGACAGATAGGGAGAACGACAGAGTGACAGAGAGAACGACAGAGCGACAGAGAAAGAGAACGACAGAGCGACAGATAGGGAGATAGGGAGAACGACAGAGCGACAGAGAGAGAGAATGACAGAGCGACAGATAGGGAGAACGACAGAGTGACAGAGAGAACGACAGAGCGACAGAGAAAGAGAACGACAGAGCGACAGAGAGAGAGCAACAAATAGGGAGAACGACAGAGAGAGAATGACAGAGAAAGAGAGAACGACAGAGTGACAGAGAGAACGACAGAGCGACAGAGAGAGAGAACGACAGAGCGCCAGAGAAAGACAGAGCAACAGATAGGGAGAGCGACAGAGAACGACAGAGCAACAGATAGGGAGAACGACAGAGCGACAGAGAACGACAGAGCAACAGATAGGGAGAAAGACAGAGAGAGAGAGCGACAGAGAGAAAGAATGACAGAGCACCAGAGAACGACATAGCAACAGAGAGAGAGAACGACAGAGCGCCAGAGAACGACAGAGCAACAGATAGGGAGAACGACAGAGCGACAGATAGGGAGAACGACAGAGCGACAGAGAGAGAACGAAAGAGCAACAAATAGGGAGAAAGACAGAGAGAGAGAACGACAGAGCGACAGATAGGGAGAACGACAGAGTGACAGAGAGAGAGCAACAAATAGGGAGAACGACAGAGAGAGAATGACAGAGAAAGAGAGAACGACAGAGTGACAGAGAGAACGACAGAGCGACAGAGAAAGAGAACGACAGAGCGACAGAGAGAGAGAACGACAGAGCGCCAGAGAATGACAGAGCAACAGATAGGGAGAACGACAGAGCGCCAGAGAACGACAGAGCAACAGATAGGGAGAACGACAGAGAGAGAACGACAGAGCAACAAATAGGGAGAAAGACAGAGAGAGAGAGCGACAGAGAGAAAGAATGACAGAGCACCAGAGAACGACAGAGCGACAGAGAGAGAGAACGACAGAGCGCCAGAGAACGACAGAGCGACAGAGAGAGAGAACGACAGAGCGCCAGATAACGACAGAGCAACAGATAGGGAGAACGACAGAGCGACAGAGAGAGAACGAAAGAGCAACAGATAGGGAGAAAGACAGAGAGAGAGAACGACAGAGCGACAGAGCGACAGATAGGTAGAACGACAGAGAGACAGAGAGAACGACAGAGCGACAGAGAGAGAGAGAACGACAAAGTGACAAATAGGGAGAATGACAGAGCGACAGAGAGAATGACAGATGGGGAGCACGACAGAGCGAAAGAAAGAGAGAACGACAGAGAGAGAGAAGAACAGAATGATAGAGAGTGCTGGAGGACTGTTACAGTGAGTTCAGTCTTGTGTCGTAGCTAATCGTATCTGAATCACAGATTGATATTTGTAGCAGACGTTTGCTCGGGAAAGAGAAGCAATGGTCAACAGCAGTTAGCTAATGACTAGATTTGCATAACACATCTAACAAATGGAGAAACTGGGTGATTAAAACTTTGTATCTATGACAATTAAGGGATGTTTACTCCCTTGTGAAGTTAATTATGCACATATTTAATGCGAGCGGCCGGCGCTAATGAAAATCTTCAGCACGAGCGAGTCTGTGTGACCTCAGCTTCATCTGATCGCAGTTATGCTTAAAACATAAGCAATCGCAGAAAGATAATCACATCTGAGCACAAACTAATGTACATGCTGGTCCAGTCTGGTTTAATCTGGTTAGTTCACCAGCACAGCATATAGAGCGAAGCCGCTTAAACTAGTTAACAACTATGCACAGAGCTTTTTTATTTTACATTTCTTTCCTTGTTCTGAATTTGAATTCAACAAAATGTAGAAGTGAAATTCAGTGCAGTTATGTTCAATTTTAATAGCACAGTTTGTCAAGTTTAACTATAAAGGATGGATAGACGGACAGATAGATAGATAGATAGATAGATAGATAGATAGATAGATAGATAGATAGATAGATAGATAGATAGATAGATAGATAGATAGATAGATAGATAGATAGAAAGATAGATAGATAGATAGATAGATAGATAGATAGATAGATAGATGGACGGAGGGACGGATGGATGATAGATGGATGGACAGATAGATGGATGGATGGATGATAGATGGATGATAGATAGATGGACAGATGGATGGATGATAGATAGTCAGATGATGGATGGACGGATGGATGATAGATAGATGGATGATAGATAGTCAGATAATGGATGGACGGATGGATGATAGATGGATGGATGATAGATAGATGGACAGATAGATGGATGATAGATAGTCAGATAATGGATGGACGGATGGATGATAGATGGATGGATGGATGATAGATGGATGATAGATAGATGGACAGATAGATGGATGGATGGATGGATAGTCAGATGATGGATGGACGGATGGATGATAGATGGATGGATGATAGATAGATGGACAGATAGATGGATGGATGATAGATGGATCGATGATAGATAGATGGACAGATAGATGGATGGATGGATGGATAGTCAGATGAGTCTATCTATGGACAGATAGATGGACTGATGATAGAGAGATGGATGATAGATGGATGGATGATAGATGGATAGATAGATGGACAGATGATAGAGAGATAGATAGAGAGATATAGATAGATAGATAGATAGATAGATAGATAGATAGATAGATAGATAGATAGATAGATAGATAGATAGATAGATAGATAGATAGATAGATAGATAGATAGATAGATCAGCACACTCTCAGTGTTAGAGATGGAGCGGATGATAAAGCAGCTGATGGAGACGCAGGAGATCGTGATGCTGCGGAGCACAAACACAGATGAGAGGAGAGCGGCCTGCTTCTTCCTCCCTCCCTCCCTCTCTCTCTCCCTCAGGGCAGGAAGTCTTACGCTGAGCATATCGCAACAACAACGCATCCCTAATACACACACCATATCCTGCAGGACAGATGCATGAAGCATGCGTCCTCTCTGTGCCACAATCCCCCGTCTCAATAACCCAGAGCGACTCTCAGGTGGGCCGACCCGCTCCGGACATGACAGCGTGTCACAAGCAGTGTGCCTCAGTGTGTATCCCCTGTGAACACATTAAACGTGATGAGGGCAGCGTCTGCCAGTGTTGGAGCCCATCAGCATGCACTGAGAGGGAGAAAGGGACGCGGCGCTCTTACCTTATTGCAGCCACTGTTTGCAGGAAACTGCTCACCTGAGTGCCTCTCGCATGCAGACGAAACACATGCAGGCCAATCGCTGCATTCAAGACATCTCTCAGCGCCTTGGACGGCTGGAAGCCCGGAGATCGTACTAAAGCAGAAGGAACGGTGAAGGCGGGGGAATCTTTCAGTGTGACGTCTCCAGCACCGCTGCGTGACACAGACTCGGTGCACCGTGCTCACAGCGCTCACTTTACAAACACCACACAGTGTGGCTCGTGCACTCTTGAGCCGTGCAGACGTGGGGAAGTGAGCCGGCTGTGAGCAGCGACCCCCGCGAGAGAGAGATGGTCTGATCCGGAGGAGTTTGAGGAAGCGGAGGCTACAGCAGCGTCTGCTCTCTCTCTCTCTCTCTCTCTCTCTCTCAGCTATTGATTCTCTCCAGTCCTACACGGCTTCAGTGAAATATGAAACGCAGGTCTGCCAAGCTGCCATTAATCATGAGTAACATTAACAACAGTATCAGAAAGGATGACACGCTCCAGATGTCCAGAGAGAGAGAGAGAGAGAGAGAGAGAGAGAGAGAGAGAGAGAGAGAGAGAGAGGTGACACTCCATTCAAACCCACATCTCTGTGAGCGCATCATGTCCATGTGCATGAATTATATTTTTCATACTGAGCATTAAACCTATTTTTAGTTTTTAGGAACATTATTAGTCTTTGCATATTCCTTACAATTCCTTATTAGATGAGAACAATATTTGACGGGAAATGAGCTGAATAATGACACTGACGATGCAACATCAGCACTGTTATTTTACTGAATCATCACTGAAATAAATGCTCTATCAAATCAGTTTTCTTTTTTTTCCTAAATGCCATTTTTTAGGTTTAAATTTTTCTGGATGCAGTTTTTTTTAGACTCCTTTTAATAGTTAAAAAAAATTAAATGCATGTCTAATTAAAATGTATATGTTTTCACATCAATTTTTTTTTTTTGGACCAAATTCTGTGTTTTAGCATGTTTAATTCTTTGAATGAATAAAACAACTATTTTTTATTTTTTATTCTTAAAGTAGACCTATTGATTTTTTCCCTCAGAAATTCTGTGTTGTGTATTTTCTGGATATCAAATGAAGGCATAAAACATTAATTTAATTTATCTTTTAATTATTGAAAAGTATTATTTATTTTTTGGAGGGGGCAAATAAAGGCTATTAACTATTAAAATTAAAACATGGAAGAAATATTGTGTGATTTTTCCTTTAGTATTCTATGTACATTCTACAGTAAAATAGTAAAAGTCACAATGTCTTCAAATCAAACCAGACTTTTATTTTGACGGGTTGCTGTGAACACTTTTACAGTTCTGTGTATGTGAAGCTAATTTTACTCAAAACAAACAGTTAGATGCTCATGAAGTGACTCTCAGTGTTTATTTATAATTCATTTATTCATTTAGAGAGATGACGAGACGCTAAATTTCAAAACACAATTATAAAATCTTTAACTAATAACTTAAATAAACAAAAAATGTCTAAAATAAAACACAATAATTATAATATCATTCAATGATTCAGCCACGATCTCCTTCACCAGATTCCGACACAACCCTGATTTTTTAATATTCAGCAAACACATGTTTTTACAGTAATGTGAAATGCTGAATTAGAGCTTCCCATCTAACATCAGTGTTTTTAGGCACGGTCTACACTATCTGAAATGACTTGTTTACCTGGACAAGCTCCACAGAGCTCGACCTCACACCTTCCACAGATCGATACGACTCGGCCGTCCACTTGAGGTCACCGCCTGACCTATAATTCAATGAAGCGGGTCTTCCTCACACAGAAACACTGTTTGCTTTATCAGCAGCGCAGGAGAGATTTGAGCGCTAACCTTGAGAGACGAGTCTTGAGAGAGACGGGAAGAAAAGAGGCTTTATCCCCAAACAACAGCATGAAGCTCTCAAAGCCTCGGTCTGCAGAGAGCCCACATGGAAAACGTGTTAGGAATCGAAACAATAAAATAAAACCGTTCACCACAAAAGATGTCAGAAAAAGTGTGTATCTTCTCAAATCTTTTAGCATTTATATAAATAAGGGACAGTCATTTATTAATGACAATTAAATGCAATGTTAAAAAAAATTGCTTGTGTTTCAAATAATTAATGCATTTAATATAATACTTCTAATGTAACACTTTTTAATGGTATATATATATAAAATTAACTAAAATTAGATTAAATGAACAAAATACATCTAAAATAAAATTATTTTTACATTAAAATTCATTAAATAAATGTTAAATGATTTATATTTCAACTTAAACCAACTACTAAATTAAATAAATAAAATAGATCTAAAATCAAATTATTTTAAAATTAAAATTCATCCAATAGTTAAATTACTTAAATTGTCTACTTAATTAAATGAACAAAATACTTCTAAAATAAAATTATTTTAAAATTAAAATGCATTCAATAATGCTAAATTATTTATATTTTAACTTAAATTTACTACTAAAATAGTTGATCAAAATACATCTAAAATTTTATCATTTTAATATATAAAATAATTCAGTAATGCTGTCAAACAACAACATTTTATTTTTATTTTATAATGTTCTTAAATTACACCATTTAAATTACTTCAATATAAATTAATTAACTAAATTAACATTTTACTGAAATCAATTAATTGCTTTCCATTCATGAATCAGCAACTTATGAACTGGAAAAAAATAAATAAATAAATAAAAACCACCAGTCACAAATTGTGTAGCTTTAGCATTCATATAAAAAAGGCAGCTAAATAATTATATTATCACAGGGAGAGTTGTATAAGATGAAATGGATGGAGTGGAAGTTGAGGCAAAATAAACTGCTGCTGCCTGAAACTGCTGCTGCGGGTCTGAGCCAAAATGGCCGCCTGGATTTGAAGATAACCCAATTCTCTGAGATCTTTGTAATGAATCGCCGCTGAGCGACTGATGGAGTTCTGATCTGAACGTGATCTAACAGAGATCTGGCCTTAATCTGCAACTACTACAGATACACACTATACACTACCTGCCGCTCGGAGAGTAAGAGGATAAACTGTAGATATGAATCCATAACCATTTCAAGAACACATACTGCAGAAACCGGATGGTAGTGTACAAGGATGCTCTTCTGAACAGTTATTCTCTGTCTTAGTATGAATAAAGAGGGAACTTCATTATCAAACCAGTCGTCAGCGTCTTATTTCCATCTCATCGAGAGGAACTGAGTCTGAACAGAGACGCTTTTGAGACAACAATATCATCATTGTTTAGTTATAAAGGGACTCGGATGTTTCTCTTGAAAATCTTCATATGTAGATTTAATCATATGTATTTATATAAAACCCATATATAAATATCAGGATATATATATTCAAGCGTTTAAAGGCAGGTGTTTGTGAAGTGGGAGCCGATGCAATCAGCTAAAGCGAATAACCCGACTCTTCTGACAGCAGCTGACGAGTGTCGGATGATTTCGGGAGGTGTTGAGTTCATCTGCTGGCCTACTTTCATCTGAAAACCTGAGAACGACAAACAGCGGCTCTGTCCTGACACTACGAGCGCCCTACACAGACAGCAGGGCTAGGGTACACTAAACCTTACATTACATTCTTTCAGTGCTAAACCGTTTGTTAGAACTGTTTGATAAACTTTATATATAATTATTAGAACACACACACACACACGCACACACACACACACACATATGTAATTAAAATGCACCAATATTTCTGTGTTTATAAAACATTCTGATTGAGTCCATTTTTCTCATTTTAAGCACAAACCTCTCGTAATTTTGGCATCAAATATCTAAATATTCTTAAATTAAGATACATTTACTCGAGAATATATATATATATATATATATATATATATATATATATACACACACACACACACTTTTAGTTTTGTTTTACTTATTAAAGAAAGTTATGAAAAGTTATTACAGTTATTACAGAAATGGTGGCTGTATATATACAGTACAGACCCAAAGTTTGGAAACATTACTATTTTTAATGTTTTTGAAAGAAGTTTCTTCTGCTCATCAAGCCTGCATTTATTTGATCAAAAATACAGAAAAAACAGTAATATTGTGAAATATTATTACAACTGAAAATAATCGTTTTCTATTTGAATATACTTTAAAAAAAAAAAAAATTTATTCCTGTGATGCAGCGCTGAATTTTCAGCATCATTCCTCCAGCTTCAGTGTCACATGTAACATCAGTCGATCACATGATCATTTAGAAATCATTCTAATATTCTGATTTATTATGAGTGTTGGAAACAGTTCTGCTGTCTCATATATCTGATCAATAAAAGGTTAAAAAGAACTGCATTTATTCAAAATAAAAATAAAAATTCTAATAATATATTTTCTTTACTATCACTTTTTATCAATTTAACACATCCTTGCTGAATAAAAGTATTGATTTTATTAAAAAAAAGAAAGAAAAAAAATTACTGACCCCAAATTACTGACTAGTAGTGTATATTGTTATTACAAAATATTTATATTTTAAAAACATAGCTTCTTTTTTTTTTTTACTTTTTATTCATCAAAGTATCCTAAAAAAGTATCAAATGTTCTGAAACAATATTAAGCAGCAGAACTGTTTCCATCTTTGATAATGAATCATCATATTAGAATGATTTCTAAAGGATCATGTGATAATGATCCTAAAAATTCAGCTCTGCATCACAGAAATAAATGATCATTTAAAGTAGAATAAATTTAAAAATAATAATTTTAAATTGTAATAATATTTCACAATATTACTGTTTTTTCTGTATTTTTGATCAAATAAATGCAGGCTTGATGAGCAGAAGAAACTTCTTTCAAAAACATTAAAAATAGTAATGTTTCCAAACTTTTGGTCTGTACTGTATATACACACACAGAAATATAGAAAAATATATCCAATTTTTTATACTTTGTGTTTATATATAGTTTATTTTATTTCAAGATTTTTTTTTTTTTAATGCTTTTGATTTTAGTTATTAATACTTGAAAGAACTCTTGTTTTTTTGAGAAATTGATCAAAATGAAGAGAGTTTATGCTTAAAACAAGAACAAATATTTGATCCAAAGGGAAAACCAGTTTAGTTTTTCTGCTTCAGATATTTCAGGCAGATATTTTCACATTATTTTGATTAACTTTTGAAAACAAGACTTCATAATGTAATTTTGCATCTTAACGCACCTTGATTTAAGGATGCTTATATATTTGTTTTGGAAAACAAGACAAAAATATCAGTTTTATAGCTCATTTATTGATAAATTAAAAGGATATATTAGGGTGCTTTCTACATAGACAGCTGACTAGGGTTTGGAACAGAGCCACTGATTTATACACGAGAAGATGATCTCATTTCTCATGTTAACCACTCGCTCAAAGTTCAAAGTTCATGGTTAGCTAACGAGCCAATCCATTTGTTTGGCAGAACAGCGAAAGATAAGAGGCGAAAATCAAAACAAATCATCCGGCCTTTCGTCTTTCTCACATATTCAGCAGCAAATAACCTCAATTGACACCGTAATAGGATTCATTCATCACTCTGAGCCACGAAGCGCTCATTACAAACATCTTGCAGGTCGTTAATCTGCGCATTAATAAAGCCAATCAGATGGGATCTCTTCATTAGGCCGTCTCCTCACAGGAGAATCCCAAAACTAAAGTTTGTCATCGTCAATGTGCATGAAATGATATTGATGTGCTGGATTTGGAGGCTCAGATTTAAGCAAATATATTCAAGAATTTGAGCTGATTTGCATTGGCTGTGAATTTACCTGCGAGACTCACATGAAAACAAAGTTTAATTAAACAGAAATAAAAAAATGTGTAAAGAAAATAATTTTATAAAATTGTATAAAATTACTTCTAGATGTTTTATTAAATGATATATGCAAAGAAAATTATAAATTATTTATTTTTAATTTTATTGTATTTATTTATGTATTTTTCTTATTATTATTTTTTACTTAAAGCATACACACATAATATATTCAAGAATCTGAGCTGATTTGCATTGGCTGTGAATTTGCCAGCGACACTTTATAAAATGTATTATAGTTTTATAAATATAATTTATTATATATATAATTTATTATTTACTTGAAGCATACACAGATATATAATAGATTCAGGAACTCTCCCGGTGACACTCACTCGACAGCGGATGAAAACAGTGTTTCGTTATAAAGCAGAAGCAATTCTTCAGAAGTCAGTCTCGGGGAAAACTGACAGGTTTAACTCTTTCACAGCACATGCAAACCAAAAATTACAATTCTGTCATGATTTGCATGATTAAACCCACATGCTGTTATTTTTGTTCCTCATAGAAAACAAAACAAAAGAGCTTTTTCATACAATTTCCCAAATACATTCACATGGGTTTGCAACTACACAGCAGCAGTGTGACCATACTTACTAATAAACCGACTGAAGCGTTCCTCTGAGCCTCGGCTGCTCTTCTGTTAATGAGGTACAAATTAATCACAGGTCAACGATCGAGGCAATCAAACACCTTTCCAATATTCGGTGTGTCTACGATCGATGTGAAGGAGAGCCGAGGCAGATTCAGATGCAATGCTTTAAACACGGCTCTCCTTTACAAACTGACCGATCTGTGAATCGATTCAAAACTGTGATTCAATGATTCATTTTTATCTTTTAAGTGATTCATATTTAATCACAGTTGACGGGAAATATATATATATATATAAAATCACATTTCTGACAAAATAGGTAAAGCAGCGAGTCAAACCCAATACACCTTGACTGCTTTGGATAAAAGCGTCTGCTAAAGGTCTGAAGTGCAGGTCTCGGTCTCCACGGATCAGACGGATCGATGCTCATTTTCAGGACGTTATCAGAGACAACTGACAGCCATCAATCTGACGGAACAAATCAGGAGTCAAGCCTGAAATCAGCAGCATCTGTGAAAACACCTGGAGACCGAGAGCGGATCGTCTCAAGGTCAAGAGAGAGACACAGAGCAATCAGATCTCATTACTTCAGCAGATTAAACACACTCTGGGAAATATCCTGAGTTTGAGAAGAGCAACACTTGTGCAATCCCACGCGGTTTTCACTGGATTAGACATATTAAAGACAACTTAAACTTAAAGGGAAATTAGAAATACTTAAAACAAGTTGAACTTGAAATGAAGAAATGACTGAAAACTGAAAATCTAAAAATAAAACCGAATTCAAAATGTTAATAAAATACTACTGTAGTGTATACATAATGCTATCTTAACACTGAATTAAAGAAGCTGAAGTGCTAAAGTTAATAAAACAAACTAAATACACATTTTAAAGCTAAATGAGAAATAAAAGTACATAACAAAATTAATCTAATTCAAAACATTAATGAATACTATAATAGTAGATAAAACTAAAATAATGTATAAATATAGATAATATAGTACATAAATAATACTAATATAACATTGACTAAAAATAACTACTAAAATGACTAAAAATGTAAAACAAAATAAGAAAATAAATAAAAGCAAATACAAAATATGAATAAACACTATAATAGTACACATAATCCTTTAGGCACAGACGGAAATATTTAAAATACTAAAATTATTCAAACTAAAAAAAATATTTATATAGAAATATTTATTAATATAAATGAATATTATATAACTTAAACTAAAACTTAAACTAAAATAAAAACAAAAAATACAAGCTTACTCAAAATATGAATAAATACTTAAATAAAAAATAAACAACTCATCTAAAATAATACATCTAAAATAATTATTGAAATAAAAAAGTTGAAGTACTAAAATCACAAAAAAAAAAAATAATTTATATACATATAATTAAAAACTAAAACAAATTATTAATGAATACGCTACAATAAAAGTCTATAAACTAAAACAGTTGTGCTGTGTTATACAGACGAGAGAGTAACTGCTTAAACTTATTCTGACATCACTGTTGAACTCTATTCAGTTAATGATGATTTCTGGGTGAACACTTCCTTCAAGACATGAGCTGATGAGACTGAATATTGATGCAGTGATGGGTCACTCGTCTTCAGAGAACACACACGCACACACACACACACACACACACACACACACACACATTCACACTGACACACACACACACACACACTCACACTGACACACACACACACAAACAAACTGAATATAAACACATCTTTAAGGCAAAAACACTAAACACAAACGTCAATTTTGAGATTTTGTCCTATATTCCTTCCATAATGTCTTACATGTAAAAAAAAAAAGGCATTATTAATTACATGGAAAGAAAACATCTAGGGATTCTCATTTTAACTGATTGACCAATTAATACATTCAGTTAAACAGTTTAAAAAGTCATTCATTCATTTATTTATTCCAGTAATTAATCATATCAAAATATGCTATACATATAAAAAAAATATATAAGTCGCGTATAAGACACATTTTATTCGTTCATTCAGAAATATGCTTAATGCCGATGCGAAATATTTACAAACATTATAACATAGCTAGGCTATTTTAGCAAAAAGCCAAAATGAACCAATTTAGGCTAAAACGAATAGATAGAATATAAATAGAACAATTTTCAACGAACTCAAACAAGAATTTTTAACTTTGATTTATCCGATTTATTTGCTGAAAATGCATGCAACTTAATGCATATGTCAGGAAAGCATGCATACTACATTTAGCATATCTAAATATAAGTTTTAGAAAACTTTATTGAGTTTATCTATGCCACCAAACTAGCTAAAGTAAAATCCCTTCATTGGTCGACGATTAAACCCCTCATCGAGTGCTTTCACTGCTGCCGGTTGCAAACGCTAAATGATAAAGCGCTTTATCAGGATGGAAGATAAGAGCAGATCACGGCCGGAGCAAAACATCTCTGAATCCTTGCTGTTGCTCAATGCACCACTGAACGCTTCAGAAGTCGAGCAGGGCATGTCGAACACTTCACTTTGAAGAGACGCTCTGCATTATTCATGCATGAACAGTGTGTTTTCCCCAGCTTGACATTTCCAGAACGCTTTGCATATTTCTGTTAGCACACACGCTAACGACTGAAACGTCATTGAGATAGCTGGGATGGAGGAGGGAGTATCCCGGAGCTAATTACAGCATGTGAATATAGACACCAGCTGCTGCTTAACATCTCATCACTACAACAGCAGACTGGATTAAACACTGGTGCGTTCCCCACGCAAAGGTCAAGAGCTGAACCGGCTCCGTTACACCGACTGCTTCACAACACAACACAGATTCACATCAGAGGTCAAGCAGCAATCCAAAGCTGGGTCAAAAGGGTCAAAATATCCTCACATCAAAAAACTTCAGAAAGCATTAATATTACGTGGAGAATACACACATTATATTTAATGAAGTATTTAAATAAACAAACAAACAAGCGTAGCAAACATGTAGCATTTTAATAAAATATTTTAATAATTTAATTTAAATAAAATGTTATTGTGCAGCCCTTTAAACAAACATAGCGAACATTTCTATTTGTAATAATATATTAATTTTAATTATTAAATAAATATTTAATATTTTATTAATTTATTAAATAAATATGAAATATTAATTAATAATCTTAAAATAAAATATTTTTTAACATAAAATATTAGCTTTATAAATAAGCACAGCAAACCAGGGTTTTTAAAAACAGTAAAGTAAATAAATAAAATTATTTAATAAAATGCTTCTGATAAATACATTTCTCGTGTAACCCTAATATTTACTCAAACTCAAAATAATTTGAACACAGAATACAGATACAGCAGTCAGAAACTTCATGAAGTTTTGTTCAGTTAAAACTCTCTTCAAGATCCTTAAATCTCTAAAGACACCTACACACATATTAAACACCTTTAATGATATCTGCATCTAAATCCCGACTTCATTCCCGTCAAACGTCGTCAGCGCACGCCTAACGAAAGCAGCTCCGCAGGCCGACGCAATCTGCAGTTTAATATCCACTACACGGCCTCCAGGGGCTATTAAGGAAGGTTAATTAACATACGGATAATACAGCTCATTATTTAATGAGAGGAAGGGTCTTAACCCACGCTGGCACGGCGGGATTACGGATGAAACCCTGATGCTTCGTTCCTCACCGCTTCACGTGTGATTGAGAAGTGCGTCAGTGATCGAGTCGCTTCTGTCCCTGTCGACGCTGGGAGGCAAACGCGTGACATTACTGTAAAGATCAAGAGAGCGGAGATATAATCAATATTCATAAGAAATCTGCTGGAAATATAAAGTGATAAAACAAAGACTCCAGTGCAATTCTGTGTTTGACTCGATGCATGATCCTTTCTCATATTTGCTTCTCATTAAAACAAACAGACATTGATTTAATTCTGTGCATAAGTAAATAAATCATTTCGAAACAAAAATTATTTTTCATGCATAAGAATGTTCTTGTCAAATACACATGGGCGAATATTGGCATTTTTATAGATGTATATAAATTAAATGATGAATTTAAATTAATTAAATATTCTAATTTAAAACATGCATTTTTATTGATGTTATATTGATTAACTTGATTATTTTAAGACATTTTTCTAACAGTATTTAACTTTTGCGCATTTCATTTTAATTCACATTTCTTATTGTATTTTACTTATTGCAATAAATTTATAAATATTAAATATCATTAAAATGCTGAGAAATATTTTATCTTAATTATTTTAAATAAAAAATTGTAATTGTATTTTATTTGCAATATATATAAACAAATATTAAGATGCATAGAGTTTAAAAATATCATAAAAAATCTGAAAAATATATTTTATCTGGTAGTGTTTAACTTACTTTACTGCATTTTACAAATATTTTGAAGCTCCTCAATTATTTTTATCTCAATTTTCATAAATGTATTTTAAATTTATGCAATACAATAAATTTTCCACCATTATCTTAACTCACTTTTTTTTACCGTATTTTAACTTCTTGCAATAAATTTATAAATATTTAATTTAATTTAATTTAATTTAATTTAATTTAATTTAATTTAATTTAAATATTAAGTGTTTAAATTTTAATTCAGCCGAATGTTTTATTAATTACATTTTTGGGCATTTTACTTTGCAGTCAATATTCTGAACCTACTTGATTATTTTAACTCAAATTTTCTCATTGCAAATATTCTCTCAGACCGAAGTCAAATGCATAAATATTTATTTACACATGGAGAAATATCCTAAAGATCTTAAAAATATTCATCATTTTAGCATCTCCCAGTCCTTCAGGGACATTGTGCCATCTAACCCAGTGCTGAAATAAACCCAGACGTCTTAAAACAGGGAAACATGTTCCCACAGTGCCCTTAAAAGGATGAGAAGTGAGCACTCCTGCTGTGTTTCTGTCCTATAACAGTCACAATGCTCTTTCGGAGGTCTGGATCAGTCAATATCAAACTCTCATGCTGAGCTCAGATGCAAGATTTTCAATGAATGAAGTATCATATTTAATCATTTTCATTTATAAGCATCAATAGTGTTTAATTGCAATATTTACCTATATATTTTTACTGAAACACCTGAGTGATGCTGAGTGATGAAGCAACTGAATCAGAGTTTTGAATCAGTTCACTAAAAAATCTGATTCACTGAATTGAATCAAACGTTCCAACTCTTACGGCATGTTTGCTACTGAAATCAAACTAGAAACTTAATTGCCAAATAAAAAGGGCTTTAAATCACCATTATATATATTTTTTTATTAATACAGCAGTTTTTAATCTAGTACATGAACATTTGATTTATATTTATACAACACCTGCAACAGAACATATTCTGAACGTTCACAGAACAATATCATTTATATAATATTATGTTTTTGTTAATATTTATATTAATTTTTTTACATTTTGTTTGTATATTTTCTGCCATCTCTTCAAATCTTAGATAAACCATTAGTAATTATGTTGCATTTCTGTAATTTTTTATAAAACTATTTCACACACACATATATATTTAATTTCAGTTATTTTAATAATAAATAAAATACAAAATATTTAAGTAAATAACTATTTGTTATTATTTTCATTATAAGCAGAAGTTAAATTTAACGCATTTCCTTAATGTAATAACTCAAAAAAAGGAAGCATTGATATTCTGATCAATACTGATTTATAGACCAATACCAATTATTTTTCACATTAAAAGTTCTGTTAATAAATGTCTAAATAAATAAAAAAATAAAGCAAGAAAACTATTTGAAATGCTAAAGTTGAATTAACTAATCACAACATACATTTTTATTTTTATTTTTTAGCATTATGATAACCAATAAATGTTAAAATTTTTATTAAATAATAAATAATTAAATAAAATAATAATAATAATAATAATTAATAATTACAGCATGCAACAACTGAATAAAAAAAATAATATTTTTCATATTGATTTATTGTTTAAATATATTAATAAATCAAATATGATAATAATATATAATTTATAATTATAAAACCAAAATTCTGATAACCAATAAAAGTCATGCATTAAATGTAATAAAAAAAATACATTTAAAAATATCTAATATCGACAGATATAAGCTATATGGTACTGATATATCATTAATCAATATCAAGCATCAACAAGAATATCCTTACAAACAGCATATGGGTCATGCATATGAAGCAAATCCCATAAATGAAGGATAAATATCAATGAACTCAACATTTAACGTTTGCTCAGCAGCGTATGTTTGTTTCATTTCCCCCAAGAGCAAGTTTATGATGCGTACTATCAGTGTTCCTTGGAAGGAAAGCCTGTCGTCTGTCTGATCCGGACCGAGCCGGGACGGTTTGTGTGTCCGGTCCGTCCCGAAGCGTAATTGGCAAACATCTGACCGGATGGACGACGGCCAAGAGCTACAGAATGAGGGATGCAGACAATCTCATCAGGTTTACTCAGCGTTTCACACTTCATTATGAGCTAATGAAGGAAGAAGAAAACACACGGCGGTCCATTAAAACTGTCATTTAGTCTCAGCAAAGAGGAAGACGTCTCGAGCTAGCGCCGGATTCTGTGCTGAAACGTTGCGTAATTACGATTAGGAGCCCAGCGTTTCATTTTGTTCAGCTTCGACCAAGAATACAGATATTTAAGCATAAATTTAATATTTATTTATATTAGTTGCATGTAAAATTGGCATTGCACAGTTTGAACATGAAATAATAAACTTAATATGATGCATATTTGTCAGTTATATATAAATGAAACAGGTAAGAAAGCGTAAGAACCCGTTTCTGTATGCCTGACAAATACACTTATCCTCTATTATTAAATATATTAGTTTATTTATGTTAAAACTGTGTAATACAAATGGACGGACATTTTAAATGCAATTCAAATACATGCATCTTTAATCTAAATCTTTGCGTTTGTCGTCACAGATTCTGACCCACTTCCTGTGTGTTAAAGGCAGTGGATTATGAGACTTATATCAGAATATATTCAACATCAGAGACGAGGAGATGTCAAGATGAGGATGAAGCTTTTCCCTCAAACACAAAAGAAAAAAGACAGGATTTGGTGTGGTACGTTCTGCAGATAACTGGGGAGCCTTTAACATGATGAAAGATGATATTTATTAAATTAATTCCTCATGCTGACAGCAAACAAATGAAAGCAGAGAACGAGGCAGACTTCAGTTCAGCCCAGAATAAATACTGAACTTCTTACACACGGAGAAAAGACAGGAAGGAGACGAAAAGATGTGATTAAAGAATTACAATTTCCTTTGTGACGCCTTCATCGTTCGAGAATCACGACTGGATCCAAAAATAAAGAGTTCACACATTTATAATGAACTCATTTCCTTGACTATAAACCACTTTGGGAAAAAGCATCTGCTAAATGCACACGTAAATGAAAATGTCATTTTAATAATATGTTTTGTTAGGTATAATATTAATATATTTATAAATATTTAAAAAAAATAGTTTTCATTAATTTACTATACAATATTATATATATACATGTAATTTAATATTTATAAATAATATTTAAAAAAATTATTTTTATTTATTATATAAAGATATATAGTTATATGTGTACATGTATACTATATACGTAATTTTATGATTTAATATGTATGAATACATTTGTGCATTATTTCTTACCAAAAAAATGTGTGTGTGTGTGTGTGTGTATATATATATATATATGAATAATTATATACACATTTATTATATATATTACTATGTAATTTAAGATAATGTAATATTAGTGGATAATAATGACACTTCTGTGCTTTTAGCATTCTTTACATCCCTCCTTGTATTACAGGCACTTCTCGTGTCATCCTTAAGACGAACTGCTTCTTGAATTACTCATTTTAACTTGATTTTGATAAAAGCATCTGCTGAATTAAAAAATGTAAAGTTGCATCTAAAGGAGTGCATTTCTTCTCAATAATCCAGTCATCAACCTGCATCTCTTTCTCTCCACAGTGAGAGGATTTGAGCTCTCTCTATAAACACATTCTCACCGCAGCTCCGGTCCCTCGGGGCTTCACACACAGCACGTTATTTAAGATTCAGCCACGTCTCGGTCTCCATCAGCAGTCTGTGAGCGCAGCGGGGACCGAATCTGTGCTTCATCAACTCAATGAGAAGATCCAGCCTGCAGCATCAGCAACAGCTAACACTAGAGTCTTAGAAATCACACCCAAATCCTGGCAGGCCTTTAGTGGAAGGAAGGGCTGCAGTTATAATCAATCTGTGCACTGTGTGCTTTAGAGCGAAGCGCAGCACTGTGTTTATCTACACGTGAGCAGCTCGTGTTTTCAGCATCTCACAGTTAACGATCCACATGAACCGGTGCTATATATTCTACAGTTTATACTTTTGTTGTTTATCTGTTCTTGGTGTGGTGTATCTTTATATTATTTTTTTATTTTTACCATGAAGAGTTGCACTCTGAATTTCGTCATATGACAATAAAGCATTTAAATCAATCAATCAAAATAAAAGTTTGATGGTTTAACATTCGGGGCTAGTATATAAATACTAGTATTGTAAGTTTACTGTTGCCACGTCAGATAATAATAAATAATAAACTATTATTTTTACAATTAAATATTACAGTATTAATTAGTTTTTTGTCATTTTAATATTTATTTATAATAATTATTAATAATATATTTATTAATGTATTAATAATAATAATAATAATAAAACAACAACAACATTAATAATATTTTTTTACAGTGAAATTACAATAATAATACTTCTCATTTGGTTTACATTTGTATTTATTAGTAATAATAAAGATTATTTTAATTATTATTAGTAGTAAGCCACAAAAATTAATCAAATTAGGAAATCAGTGCAAATTGAACCAAAAAACTACAAAATAAAACCTAATTCAAAATGTTAATAAAAACTATAAAAGTATCTCATTGCTATTAAAATAACACTGTGCTGTGAAAATAATGTTTTATTTTTTGTTGTTGTTCAATAGTCACTCGTTACATTTTTTTTAAATAACTAAAATAATAAAAAAAAAAATGCAATGCAGCAAATATTACCACAACTAGGGCCCTATGATTTCCGCGATGCAGAAAACACGGACGGAATCAAGGAATCCAGTCATAAAAACAGATTTTACAGTTTAACGCGGAATGTCACGGAAATTGTCAAATTTTGAATGAATTGATCTAAAGAAGGTCATTGCACTTACATCATATCACGATATGGACTAATATCTGTAAATATTAAGCCACAAAAGTCTATATAAATATGAATCCTGCATGTTCTGCATGTCTGTGTTAATGAATGGCGCAGAAGCGTGTCTTCGTTTATTTACACACACTGAAGTGCGTGTGACGCTTCGGTGATTTCAGCGTCTGTCGTCTCACTAAATAAAGACAAAAACACATAAAGAACATCTCCAGAACTGTTCTGAGAGTCAGAACCGTTTGATTTCAGTAAAACTAAGCGTCATATCACATCATAGACTGTAATATCACATACACATAACTGTAAAGGCAAACCCGTCAAAATAAAAGTCCGGTTTAATTTAATGACAAGTATTTGCCAGAAATGTATTACTATTGTTCAGCAGAATGTACATAGCTCACTACTACTACTACTAACATGAAACAAACATAATTTTTAAAGGAATAAATCACACAACATTTCTACCATGTTTTATTTGTTTAAGTAAATCTCCTTTGTTTACCAAAAAATAAAGTTTGCTTAATTTTCAATAATTAAAAGACAAATTAAATGAATGTTTTATGCCTTCATATGGTGAAGAAAAAAATAAAACATTTCATAGGGCCCTAAACAGGTAATTTTTGTTAAACTTAATAAATTGATGTGAAAATTTATAAGTTTTATGATTTTAATTAATTGGACATGCTTTTTGATTAATACAATTTAATTCAACCATTTAAAATGAGTTGAGAAAAATTTAAACGGAATCCAGAAAAATGAAAATGGAAAAAACTGATTTTGGGAAAAAATAAAACGGATTTCATAGGGCCCTACACGATGCATTAACACTTAATATTTTATTTTAATATTGTAGTCAGGAGACATTGAAAAAAATAATAGTCTTTTATGCAAAATAAGTTATTTCTTTGATTTTGCTGTGAAATATGAGCTATGATTCACAGATGGAAGTAATAACAGTGTCTGTTCAGATCAACTTCCTGTTGAGTCATGAACTTCAGCACTCAGCATAATTCATAAATATTTTAATATCTTCATAAAATCTGCATTAAACATCTTCACTGTATTTGCATAATTTGACAAAATCTTATAAAGTCTCAATAAAACATGTTATTAAAAAAAGCCTGTATAAAAAGATATATGCATTTAATTTAACTAGACTAAATTGCTTTTTTTAATTGGATAAAATTTAATTTCTGACTTTTATTGGTAATCAGAAAATGTAAATATAAAAATATTTTTTTATATTTTTTTTTTATTTAAACAATTTTTTTTTTTTTATTTGAACATTAAATTTTGAAGTAGAAAGAATCAAATTGTATTTTCTTGTAAAACATACTACTTATATATATATACAGGCGCGCACACACACACACAAGTTTCGGGGAGGTCAAATACTTTCTGCTTTCTCAGAGACGCATTTCATGGCCAACAGGAAACGGTTCTTTCCGTCTCAGATTCTTCACATGTTTCTCCAGCGGCGGAAGACATTTATAGCCAACGGACCGAAGCGCTTCCCATGAAGAGAACGCTTCTGAACACCACAAATCTCATCATCTCAACAAACTGCATGCAGACATCTATTGCATGGACAAACAAGCTAAAAATAGTCACCATTAATAGATACTGCCAAGAAATACTGCTGCAGCATTTAACAAAGCAAACATCTAATGTACTAAATAAAGAATTGCAATTAAAAACTGTATATGATTACAGATTGCATAAAATAATAGTATGTTTCTTTAATATTTCAAAGAAAGAACGAAAATAACCTTTTTATCTTTTTTCCTGAAGAAAATGACTGTGCTGCTTGTCTATGCAAAACTTGTTTTCTATTCTACATGATTCTTTCTCGTTTTTCCAAAGAAAAATGAAAGTTTTCTGCATAATCTTTCATCAAAGAAACAATGTTTCTTTTCGGCTGACATCATCATCAGTGCCTCTCATTCAATATTGTATTATGAGACGCACACTTTCACCAGAATATCCTGTTTCACGTCAGATTCCAGAAGTCACATGGGTTGTGATCGTAAAGAGAGGTCTGCTCATGTAGCCAATGAACACTTGGAACATATTTACATCACTCACTCATTTCAGAAACTCTAGCCGTCAATCATGAAGCACAACAAGTCGTTTAGCAGACAGGAAGAAAAACCCTGCACTTCCTGTGAGTCTCTAGAGAGGACAGGAACACAGACACACTCGATCTAACCAGACGTGACGGCTGACCGCTGCAGAGAAAGAGCTCAGGGTCATTTAAAGATGACCTAAGGTATTTCAAATGTCCTTAAAATGTTACTCTGGGAGTAACAGAAAAATGAGTAATAAGCATTGAGAGTGTAAACAGGGTTGACTTTGTTCTTCCTGTTGAGCGTTTGTGTGTCACTCGAGGTCTGCTTCCAGAACGAACGCAACGGAGAACAATGAAGCATCTCTCGGATGATCACAGCTGACACCTCAACCCCAGAGACCCACACATCCCAGCATGCACTGCTCCGGGGACAGACCGCACAGGACTACAGCAAACACAGCCGAGCCTCTCTATCAATGACGGCTCGCCGCGGTTATATTAACATTCACAGGATCAGGATCAGGAAGCGTCAGCAGTGTCTCTCACCTCGTCGAAGCCGCTGTCTTCTTTCTTCAAAGCTTGATGGGGAGAGAAAGAGAAGGAATATCAGACATCCATTGAACTGAATATTCAACAGTGAATAAAATAAATAAATAAGCTCAAAAGTGGCTCTTTAATGCATTCTGCACATGCAAATGAAAAACCAATAAGACTGTAATTGACTGAAATATTCTCCATCCACAACCACAGGAATATTCTTACATTTAACCACAAAACCAAACGGAACAAATCACAAATTACATTTTTCATGGAAAAAAAAGTTGTCTTTTTATTTTATATTTATTTTTTATGAATATGTGTTAAAAATATAAACTTTTATATACATTTTTTAAAATATTTAAGATAATAATTAACATAATAATAATAATAATAATAATACAAAATATATTTCATTGTATTAAACTGTTTTATTTAAATAATACAATATTTTTTTATTGTAATTAAAAAATGTATATATATTTTTTTTTAAAGAAAATATTTATAATAAAATAAATATTAAAAACTAATAAAAAAGTTATACATTTCATGAATTATAGACCGTATGAACTTTAAGGTATTTATAAAGTACATCACAGGCTTCACTTCTTTTGATTTTGGGATGAAATGTGGTTTTGATGTTTATGAGATCTTATCGGATAATGAAGTGGTTTATTAATCTCCCATAAAGCCTTGAATCCACAGACAAATGGTTTTGTCTATTGAAAGATGCTCCTCTCTCACAGAGAACATCATCTGATGAAGAAAACAGAAACTGGACGTCGTTCGGGATGAAATGTCCACTGGGAGCAGAGCATTGATTGTTGATGAAAATGCTTTGCTCTCTGTATGTCTGTAAATACTGCATGACAGTCATTTTATCTTTTAATGATCGCGGTAAAGATCTCTATTGTGTCTCACCCCGAGGGAGGATTGATCCACAATCAATAAACCAACTAAACTACCCATATTAGAGCCAAACTCAGATGCAGAATATATATAGATATAATGTTTAATGCACATAAGCAATCACCTTTATATTATAACGCACTGCTTTCACAAACATATATACACATACATTTTATTTTATTATATATTGTAATATTAAATATTTAATGTGACATGCATTTGGTTACAACAGAACTATTAAAAATTATAATATTAAATATATTATTATATATTATCAAATATATAATATATACATTAATTAATAAATATATTTTAAAAATACATTTATACATATATTTTTTTATTTTTTACCAGCTTCACATTTCTGCTATACTACTATACAAAAATATAGTGTGAAAATGAACATTGCGCATAAAAACAGTGTCAATAAAACTCAACCTAACCCTACAATCGGTCCTTTAATTTTAATTTTATTTTGTATATTATTAATATGATAATGCATCCAGACCAGGCAGAAAAACAGACAGATCTCCTTCATTTCGCTTCTTAATAAAGCACACAAGGACGAGTGTTTAACGAGCGCCGCAGCGGAGCATCTTTCACACTCCTCACAATATGATTTATTCATGTCACTGTTGTTGTTTTAAAGCGACGAGCCAGTAAATTGCTCCTTCCTCTGAGGAAAACTGAGACAGAGATATTACAGATTTAACTTCATGGAAAAACAACAAGGAAAGCACAAGACTATGATTTAATTATAAGACAGCTGTGTGGCATTCTGCAGCATCGGCATGAAAGCAGCTTCAGCGTCTTATTGAGCAAACTCAATACAGAAAAAAACATCATCTGAGTTCAAAATCTCCATCCCACACATTCAGAAGAAGAGCTTTGTGAAGGGTTCAGATCGTCTAAAACCAGCCGACTGCAGCCTGATGAAAAGATCATCATACAACCTCAAACATAGAGAGATGTTGAGAACAAACACAGAGAGATATGAGGAGACAACACAACACTAGTGCACTGCACTGCTGAGTGACGCCTACATAGACAGCATCTTTAGAAGGAAGAGATTTGGAACGTTCTTCATGAATTAATTAATTAATTAATGTATATATCCTGCAGATGAAGTGAATGTGAGACTCGATTCACAATCCATTTAGATAAGCTGATGACATGCATTAATTGATGTCATACTGTAATAAACAAGTACTCGGTCAAAACAAAGTTTAAATATATATATATATATATATATATATATATATATATTGCAATAAAAATTTTAGCCCGATTTTATATTTAAAGAAAAATAAAATTATCACTATAAAACATTTTTACAAACATTTTACATATATAAAAATGTTTTAAACATATTTACAAAATTACATTTTAATAATAATAATTTTTAGCAAATATAATTTTATAATGTAACTTGTAAAACAAATAGATGATCTTTATGATATTTAATATTTTCATTTATTATATGTAGTAATAATGATATTTTTTTTATTTAATTATAATATTTTAAAATAATTTAATAACACGTATACACACACACACACACACATATATATATATATATATACACACACACACATTTTAAAATATTTATATACAGTTAAAAAATCTAAATAAACAGCATATATAGTTTTTAAATGATATGCATATTGCATAACATAATATTTTTATTTATAATATTTTATAGAATATATAATAAGAATATAACATTTATATACTCAAAATAAAAATATTTACTATTTTAATATATACAAAAATAAAAATGTGCATGTATTTGTGTTCATACTGTATGCAATAAAATATTTAATATTTTTATATGTAATATATAAAAACGTTTTAGAAAAATGTTCTAAAAACGAATTAACCATAGATTATTTAAATTGAATTATTTATGCAGTACATCACAGGCTTAATGAACTTAACTTGATGAAAAGACTGTTTAAATATATTGATGACATGATACTCTTACATGCATATTAAAGCATGCTTTTTTTATAAGACTTAACTGTTTTTATCGATGCTTTAAAGCACAGAAGTAAAAGTAAGTTCATTGAAATCTTGTATTTATTCTGCTGCAGTGAATTCTGCATGATGCAATAAAAAGGTGTCTTCTCAGGCAGCATAATTAACTAGATTTTGGAACGGAGCCCGGATGAAGTATCCTGTGCAATCATCAGGCCTCGCTGCTGAGCGCAGATCAAGCGTGAGATGAGGGATGGGTGAAGTCAGCGTCTTTAGGATAGAAAGCCCCTCAGGCGGCATCTTTAAACAGAAGAGCCTTTATGACACTGACAGAAGACCAGTTCAGTTCCCTAACTAGTGCTCAACGCTCTCTCCTTAACAGGCCACATGCAATAAACCACAAAACTGTATTGAAGCACTGCTCAAATCATTTCAGCTCATACCGACACATGAGACATTAGCAACGAGAAACATTTGATAAAAGACTAAAACTTTAAAGCTCTGATATCTCAAAACAACATGTAAGCTTGATGCATCATAAGGGAAATTAATTGAAACATTTTGGCTTGATAATAGGAAAAGATGATGCATTATGGTTGAGGTCTAAAAGAAATGCCATGCATTTTTTCACGTGCTTTGCTTTTGCTACACACACACTGCAGAAAGCACACAAACACTTATCTGTTTGGATTTGTTACAAATATTAAATTAAATGACAAATATATATATATATATATAGATATATATATATATATATATATATATATAATTACAGAACGAGATCGGTTTCACTTTATGAAGAATAAGTAAAACATAATAATCATTTTGGGGTGAAATGAAGGGCACTGAAATATGTGGGATCCCAAATCAGATATGAGATATGAATTCATGTGAGTGATATGAACTCAGAGACCCTGACAATGAAGCACAACGCGCATCGATCACCTCACAATCGATCAGATGGAGAATTCTACTCAATTCTATTCTGTATTCTATTCGTTGCTGGTTTTTGTGGAGCTCCGACGCTTCACAATCACACTTTAAAGTTTAAATCTGTTCAAATTCGTCGGTTGATAAATTTAACGGTCGTTTCCAGCGAACACAAACTTTCCTCAGAACTGAAGAAGCGCTTGTGAACGATAACGGCGCGCGTTTTACCTCGTTTTACCGTGTTTTACTGTGTTTTGGGGACTCACCGATGCGACTGAAGCTCTCCGACAAAGTTCTTCTTAATTTCTTCATTTTGCCGATTTTCTCGGCCGGTTGAGCCGCTGGCATTAAATCACACATGTCCGATCAGAAGCTGAGGGAGTTCGGATTCAGAGCCGCGCAAATCACTGTCGCGTGGAAAAACACTGTCCTTCTGTATTAAACACACATTTCCGAAGTCTACTGACTACATCACCGAAGAACGAGCTGTAATCCGTGGTAATGTGAGGAGGGAAACTTCACGAGAGCGTCTCGAAACGCCACGGTTTTCCTCTGGAAAAGCTGGATGTCATTTTTTGGGATTCTCCTCTTGCTCTGCTAGAGTGCGAATAAAACGGCGAGTTAGCCCCGCCCCCAAGAGTCAATGATTGGCCGTGGAATGGACGTCGCGTCTTTTATTGGCTGACGCAGCCGTCAATCATTCTGGAGAACACCGCCTCGTCTGATAATAAAAGCCAGGCGTCCTCAGAACAATCGTACAGTTTTTAAATGGCTTTTTAAGAACCCAAATATTCCGTGCATGACTTCATTAATAATTCATACAGGAAAAAGAGAAGAAAAAAGACGATATGATTCGTGTATGATTCACTACAATGAAAAGACTAAGAAAACATATTGATTTTTTTTATGTAAAAAAAAAAAAGAAACAGTTTTTTATTGTCCTCATTTTGTAAGTTGCTTCGGATAAAAGCGTCTGCTAAATAAATAAATGTAATGTAAATGTAATTTTTGATAACAAATGTGTGTTCGTTCATATATGACTATATATATATATATATATATATATATATATATATATATATATATATATATATATATATATATATATATATATAATCTATTATTATATTTATTTGTATTTTATCTGTTTGTCTTTTGTTACTCATTTTTGTATTTTTTGTCATTTTTTTTTCTTTTTGTAAGGTGACCTTGGGTGTTTATAAAGGAGCCATCAAATAAAATGCATTCATTTATTCATTAAATACATTTATCCACTATTCATTAAATATTTGTAATAACCAAAAATTTGTATTTTATTTCATCCAATACATAGTACTGCCATGTTTTTACAGTTTGTTTGACATTTTTACAGTTTTCTAATTTCTTTTTAAAGATTAAAATATTCTGTACATTACAAATTCATACACAAAAAGAAAAAAAAGAAATCTGATATCATCACTGCAGTACCTCCACGGAAATAAAATTAAATAATATCTAAATATAAATCAACACTTTATGTGCTCATTTATTTGCATACAGAAAAATTGTCATAATAAAATAAGTATATTACTTTTTTATTAATGATTTTCTGCTCTGTGTTTAACTGAATTGAGTTATTAAATGCACTTTTTAAAAGAAAATCATGTGTTCATATTGCAGCTGGTGGTTTAGTATGAAGAGGAGGAGCATCAAACTACTTCCTCCAGTCACTGAAAGGGAATGTGATGTGAATTTAACTTTAACTCGTCCTCAGTCCACACAGGGATACAGCACAGTGATTTCTTTAAAAGTGGAAGCTTGTTTTTATTAGGACATGTTTTAATAAGTACATACAGTATAAATACACACAGAAGCACGAGTGATTAAAAATAAGCTTAGTTTCAATCACAACTGAATCAGAAAGTGCAATAATTGACTGAAAACTGAACTCGGTTATCATTTATTCACCTTTCAAACCCATATGCTGTTGTCGTTTTTTACACAATGCAAAAAGGAGAATTTTAGCATCTTCATGCAAGTTTTTTTCACAATAGTAGTCCATTTGATGCATTTTATAAAATAAAATAAAATGCATCCTATGAATCTATAGAGGAATAACAGTATGATATGATGCATGTGCTATATTTCTGAAGTCATTTGACGCTTTGGGGGAGAAATAGACTTTATGTTCACTAATCATCATCATCTTCGTGGATTTTTAGGGAATAAAAGTAAGATCTGTTTCCCAAAGATAAAATCATATGACTGAATATAAGCCAACTTAATATAAATACAGTGTAGGCATCATATAGTGCACAGTTATGGTGTAATTATTAACAGTGTCTGTGCATAAAAAAGCGACACAAAGGTGAATAAATCATCACAGAATTTACATTTTTGCTTTGAGTAATTCTTAAATTCTCTATGAGAAAACAAAGAAGCGCGAAATAATAATCAGAATCTAACAGCCATCTGGGCCATTTCCATCAGTTTCATCTAAAGCATTAAAAATGTGCAGAAATAGTAATACTTTTTTGCATTTTCCAATATGTTTGTTGTTTCCGGTACAAATATCTCAATATCTAAATCAAGATACATTTTGATTGAGATAAAAAAAAAAAAAATGCATAAAAAAATGAGTTCATGCTTAAAAAAAAAAAAAAAAAAACATATCTGCTAACGAAGGCAAAAACTCAGCTTGTTTTCTCTTTAAATTGAGTTGATTTTTCTGTCCCACTGAAAGACATTTGTTCCTGTATTTAAAGCCTGAAATCACTTCATTTCGATAAAAAAAAAACAAAGACTTCATATCTCGTCTCATTTTGCTTGATTTAAAGATGTTTAGATATCCATACTGAAAAAACACAGAAGAAGAGCATCATTTTTTTGAAGCGTGATGTTGTATTGTTTTTATAGTTATAACGAAAAGAGAAACCGTGTTAAAAAGAGAGAGAGAGAGAATCTGTGTTGACTGACAACTACACAGACATTAATCATAACTAGAGAGAGAGAGAGGAGTGACAATGTAATCTCAGTTTGGGCTTCCATCAAACCTAAACTCATCCGACGAGTCTCAAAAGAGCGAAGCACGTGGTGAAGTGATTCCTGCGATCCCTCGCTTTCACTCGTTCTCGAACTTGCTGTACGGATGATCGGAGTCTGGGATGAGACCTGGAAGAGAAGGACAGCAGAGATGAGATCTGTCACGGTCACATGACTCTTATTCATATCCACGTCTCACTGTCTGTCAGCCGTATATGAGAGAGCTTTCATCTTTTAACCCCTCGGTGCTCCACAGGACTCCAGCTCTAATCAGTTCTGAGTTAAAGCAGCAGATAAAATAAACTCTGATGGATGTGTGTTTGCACGAGGGCTGAAGGGAGACGAGAAACCGCTGGACGGAAAGCCGTGGATCACACGTGACCTGTGGGTCGAGAACACGGATGTGACACGCTTACCTTTGACGGATTTATGAAGAATTTTTTTTCTTTTAATTTACCCTTATGACTGGTTTTGTGCTCCAGGGTCACATATGTGTAATATATATGTGTGCGTGTGTGTGTGTGTTGCTGAATTTGAGAAAGACACTCGTTTTAAGAAAACAGCATTTTAAGACATGAATTGTGATTGAAATCTACAGGCACAGTGTTATAAAACAAACACTTAAATGTGTGTTTTTTTTTAGTTTTCTTTCCACGAGTCTGAAAGTGGACATGTTATGGAAGCAAAAAAGATCAAAATCTAAAAAATTAACCAACACTGCTAGTGTCTTGACAAAAAAGCTACTCAGCTGATTTCTAGCAGGTCAGTTTGGTGTTTGTTTTGGACCCTGTTGCTGTGTGACAGAACGTCCTTCGCAGGGCAGACACTCGTGTGTGTGTGTGTGTGTGTGTGTGTGTGTGTGTGTGTGAGTGAGAGAGTATCGGGTCGGAGACGCCCAGTCCCTGATGTACGGACTGCTGAGAGCAGGAGAAACACAACGGAGCCTCCATCCATCATGCTGTCACACACACACACACACACACACACACACACACACACTTCACCACAGGACACACAAGCACACAGCAGAGCCAATGAGGACACGGCCCAGAAACCATCAGTCATAACAGAGCAGCATCACCACATGCTCAGACAATGACTTTTATTCTGTACTCATTAAGTAAAGTTTACGAAAATGACGTTAAGTTTGCAGCAGGATCTGGAAACTATGGAAGCTTGTTCCTGCCATAGGAGTTTTTTTTTGTTTTCATCTCACAATTCTCACTTTCATTCTAAACATTTTGAGAGTTCTGAATTCTGAGTTTGCATCTTGAACTCAGCGGATGAGGAACATGAAGAAGCTGTGGCGGGATGAGAAGAGTCTCGTCATCAGATACAGAGGGATGAAGCTCTCAGAGAGGCTCACATCCTTTGATCTTTATTTCTACTTTCAACATCCTCTTCACCGGCGACCGGCTCACGAGAATGTCAAACAGACGCAGTGCAGCCACACGAATCTTAATGAAATAAAATGAATACATCAATGAATAAAAAAATAGAAAATAAAATAAAAACTACAATACATAAATAAGTAAAAAATACTAAAATAAATCAAATTAAATGAAAAACACTAAAATAATAAACTATATTACTCTAATAAAATGCAAAATAAAAAATAAATTAAATAAAATTAAAATGTATTTAAATAAATATAACATTTGATTTAAGTAAATATCAAATAAATTAAAATAAAAAATAAATAAAAAATACAAAAATAAAAGTAAATGCAATTAAACAGATTCAAATTAAATAGTAAAATAATTAAAATTTTAAGAAAATGGACAATAGATATAAAAAATGAATTAACGAAAGTATAAAAAAAATAAGTAAGTATTTTTTTCTAAATAAATGAAGCAGTGTGTTGGAAGACAAAGGCTCTTCTTCAGCTTGTCTCAAGGTCGTGTGGTTTTCTGCTGGTCTTTGCGCAGCAGCTGTGAGGGTTCGTCCTCCGCTGCGGCTTCAGTGACCTGCTCTCACTTTCTCTCACTCTCACGCACCACAGGAGCTGCGATCGCAGGCGCCGAACACATTTACATTTCACCTCATTCCTCTGTAGCACCGGGACGCGATCCGGGCCTTTGCCACCACATAAATTACAGCCCTTCTCAGCCTCACCAGCGCTAATTAGCACGGAGTTAATCAAGCAGGAGTCAAGCACCCCGTCTGATGCTTTTTCACCTGTTATTGCTGGAGGACGGGTTCAATTAGGAAAAGCTCAGTTCTACTCAAATCCTTTTGCAATTTTTGCATCTGCTTTAAAACATTATTTTCTTAATGTGTAGCATCTTCTGAATTATGTTATTCAGGCAATGACTGAAATTTTTTGTAAACGCAATCTGATGAAATATGCATGTGCCGTTTTCTGCGTTGCACAGATAAGTGATCTTTAATAATGAACTGAAGGACATGTTATTATGTGTCTGTGTGCATCTGTTAAAGGCTAATCAAGGTCTTAATTTATAAATAATTAGTAAACTAATTTTGCTTTCAACAGAGCAATTAGAACTAATATACTACTGCTATCTATTAAAGCAACCGTTTGCATTAGTATTTATGGAAGCTTATTTCTGCCATTGAATAAAAATATAAAAAAGGTAACTGTGACTTCTTATCTCATAATCCTATCACTTGCAATATGTCACAAATCAGACTGTTTTTCTCAGAATTGCAATTCCAACTACATTTCGTAATTCATTTTTTGTCTTTTTTCATAGTTTTGTGTTTACATCTAACAATGCAGATTTTTTCATATCGCAATTCTTACTTTTCTAGAAAAGTTTTTTGTTTACATCTCGCAATTCTTATTTCGTAGAGTTTTACGTCTACATCTCGCAATTCTTATTTCATAGAGTTTTACATCTACATCTCGCAGTTCTTATTTCATAAAGTTTTACGTCTACATCTCGCAGTTCTTATTTCGTAAAGTTTTACATCTACATCTCGCAATTCTTATTTCGTAGAGTTTTATGTTTTCATCTCGCAATTCTTATTTCGTAAAGTTTTATGTCTACATCTCGCAATTCTTAATTCATAGAGTTTTATGTTTACATCTCGCAATACTTATTTCGTAGAGTTTTACGTCTACATCTCACAATTCTTATTTCATAGAGTTTTACATCTACATCTCGCAGTTCTTATTTCGTAAAGTTTTACGTCTACATCTCGCAATTCTTATTTCGTAGAGTTTAATGTTTACATCTCGCAATTCTTATTTCGCAGAGTTTTACGTCTACATCTCGCAATTCTTCTTTCATAGAGTTTTACGTCTACATCTCGCAGTTCTTATTTCGTAAAGTTTTACGTCTACATCTCGCAATTCTTATTTCGTAGAGTTTTATGTTTACATCTCGCAACTCTTTTTTCATAGAGTTTTAAATCTACATCACGCAATTCTTATTTTGTAGAGTTTTACGTCTACATCTCGCAATTCTGACTTTTTCGTAGTTTTGCGTTTACATCTCGTAATTCTGATGTACGATATGTAAACTCTGAATACTAGAATGAAAAAATCTGAATGGTGAGAAGAAAATAAAAATCACAATTCTTCCATGAGTATAATCTCTACTCGTCCTCTGCCGAGGCCACATCAGCATTGATCAGGCAGTGTTGGGACGCGGTGCACGAGTCGATCAGAAAGCAAAGTGTTCCTCTATCAGACTATAATTAAAGAACACTTTATCTGCTGAATAAAGCATTATTGAGACCAACACAAGGAACCAGATCAATAAAGACCTGTGTTACAACATCTACACATGATGTCCTGTAATCAGCCAAAAGTTAACAACTGAAGATGTATTAGCTAATACAAGAAATCTTTGCAGAAGCACTTTGTAATTGTGCCAGTCTGAGTCCCAGGCATAATTATTGATGCAATTATCTCCAGTTAATTCTTTAACAGGAACAGCTCAAATACATCAGTGAGTGTACAAACATGGGACACACAATCTGCTGACCATGTTTGTAGTACACACACACACACACACACACACACGTTTGTGTGTGTGAACACTACCAAGATAGGGGTCAGGTTTTTTTGTTTTTTTTGTTTTTTGAAAGAAAGAAATATTTTTATTCTTTAAAGATGCATTTAATTGCTCAAAAGAGCCAGTAAATACATTTATAATGTTAAAATATTTCTATTTCATATAAATGATGTCTGTGACATTCATCTGTGAATGTATCACAGTTTTCACAAAAATATTGTGCAGAACGACAGAACGAATCAGAAATGTTTCTTGAGCAGTAAATCATCATATTTTCATGATTTCTGAAGATCATGTGACGCTGAAGACTGGAGGAATGATGCTGAAAATACAGCTGTGCATCACAGAAATAAATTACACTTTAACACAGATTCACACAGAAAACAGATGTTTTACATTGTAATAATATTTCACAGTTTCTACTGTATTTTTGATCAAATAGATGCAGCCTGGGTGAGCAAAAGATAAAAAAATCTTACAGACCCCCAAAGGTTTTAACGCCACAGAATGAATTTCATTGTAAAACATTTTAAAATCTAGGACACATTCAAATAATCTAAAATGTGAACAGGTTTTAGTCACTACATCATTCCCATAGTTTTATTTCATAGCATTTATGACACTTTCTAAAATGCAGAAAAGAGTCATAATGTGTAGATATGACTGAACTCTTGTGAACTGTAATGACAGAAGCACAGGACTGATGTGACTTACCATACTTCTTACGGATTTCATCATGTTTCACCTTCCTCTCCGCCTTCCTGCAACAGACAGTAACCAGAGATGAGTGATAGCTTTTTACAGACATGACAGGATTATACAGATTTTTTAAACAAAATACTGCATTTCCATTCCATTTGCATAATTTGAGCTGTATTTTATTTTTTTGGAGAAAATTTGAAGAAATTCTGACTTTGTCACACAGTTTTACATTTAAATCTCGCAATTCTGTCTTTTTTCATTGAGTTTTACGTCTATATCTCGCAATTCTTATTTTGTAGAGCTTTACGTCTACATCTCACAATTCTGACTTTTTTGTAGAGTTTTAAGTTTACACCTATCAATTCTTACTTTTTCGTAGAGTTTTACGCTTACATCTGTCAATTCTGACTTTTTCATAGAATTTTACGCTTACATCGCTCAATTCTTACTTTTTCGGAGAGTTTTACGCTTACATCGCTCAATTCTGACTTTTTCGTAGAGTTTTACGCTTACATCTCTCAATTCTGACTTTTTCGTAGAATTTTACGCTTACATCGCTCAATTCTTACTTTTTCGGAGAGTTTTACGCTTACATCGCTCAATTCTGACTTTTTCGTAGAGTTTTACGCTTACATCCGTCAATTCTGACTTTTTCGTAGAGTTTTACGCTTACATCCCTCAATTCTGACTTTTTCGTAGAGTTTTACGCTTACATCCCTCAATTCTGACTTTTTCGTAGAGTTTTACGCTTACATCTCACAATTCTGACTTTTTCGTAGAGTTTTACGCTTACATCTGTCAATTCTTACTTTTTCGTAGAGTTTTACGCTTACATCTCTCAATTCTTACTTTTTCGTAGAGTTTTACGCTTACATCTCTCAATTCTTACTTTTTCGTAGAGTTTTACGCTTACATCTCGCAATTCTTACTTTTTCGTAGAGTTTTACGCTTACATCTGTCAATTCTGACTTTTTCGAAGAGTTTTACGCTTACATCTCTCAATTCTTACTTTTTCGTAGAGTTTTACGCTTACATCTCTCAATTTTAACTTTTTCGTAGAGTTTTACGCTTACATCTCTCAGTTCTTACTTTTTCGTAGAGTTTTACGCTTACATCGCTCAATTCTTACTTTTTCGTAGAGTTTTACGCTTACATCTCGCAATTCTTACTTTTTCGTAGAGTTTTACGCTTACATCTCTCACTTCTTACTTTTTTGTAGAGTTTTACGCTTACATCTCTCAATTCTTGCTTTTTCGTAGAGTTTTACACTTACATCTCACAATTCTTACTTTTTCTTCAAAATTCTTATTTCGTACAATTTTACATTTATATTTCACAATTCTGACTTTTTTCTTAGAAATTTACTTTTCATATCTTGCATTTCTGTTTTTCTCTCAGAATTCTAATGTTATGTCCAATACAAATTCTGAATCATGTAAAACCATTACAAGAACAACAAATTAAACTCATAACCTGGATTCAATTTACGCAACCAAAACTGCTCAACTGAAAACCAAATCCTGTAGAGCAGCACATGGGCGGCAGTAAATGATTCACAGTGAGTTCATGTCTTTGTTTAAGGCCATCCATTCCTTCACAGGCTCGTCATAAATAAGAGCAGCAGTGTTTTATGGGTGTGTGACATACGAGCAGCGCTATACAACACCAACCGCTCGCCCTGCATCATTCATCCTCTCTACAGCCCACATAGAAGATGGGGTGGGCCTCCAGACGAACTTGCGGCTGCTTCATACCCGTATAAATCAGCCAGAGCTTTATGAGCAGCTGATCTGTGAACAATCACTGGAGTCATTAGCCATCTGTTGCTGCTTCCACAATCCTGAACAAAGCAGCACAACAATAACTCCACCGGCTAGAGTTCTACCAGTGTCTGTCTGTTACAGATCAAAGAATGCTAAAAGTTCAGATCAACAGTGAATAAAACTAAGGTTTATTAAAAGAGAAAGCCTTACTTATGTTCAAAAGTTGGTGTCAGCAAGTTTTTTTTATGCTCTTGAAAGTCTCTTCTGCTCACCAAGGCTGCATTTATTTGATCAAAATGATAATAAAAATTTTGAAATATTATTATAACCTAAAACAGCTGTTTACTATGTGAATCTCTGTTTAACTGTAATTTATTTCTGTGATGCTCCGCTGTATTTCCAGCATCATTCCTCCAGTCTTCAGTGTCACATGATCTTCAGAAATCATGAAAATATGATGATTTACTGCTCAAGAAACATTTCTGATTATTATCAATGTTGAAAACAGTCGTGCTGCACAATATTTTTGTGGAAACTGTGATACATTTTATTTTTCAGAACTCTTTGATTAATATAAAATTAAAATTATTTGAAATATAAATATTATAATAAATGTCTATATCTGTAACTTTTGATCAATTCAATAAATCCTTGAGGAATAAAAATATTATTTTATAAAATCTTACTGACCCCAAACTTTTGAATAAAATATTATGTATATTTAAACAGCATATAAAGGTACAATTCACACAATCAACATGAAACACCAAGTGAAAAGGACATTAAAAGAGAAAAATAATGTACTTTTAATATTAATAACATTAACTGATGCAACTTTTTAATGTAAAATGTTTTAAATAATGTTGGATTTAAAATTAACGAAGTTTAATCATTTTTATAAAGTACGTTAACTCATGTTAACTTCAAATTTAAAATAAATTACAGAAATAAAAAACATATATGTAAAAACTAATTAAAATAATAAATAATACGTAGACAATAAAGATTACAATTATACTATAAATAAATTATATATTTTATGTTTTGTAAATAAAAACAGATAATGTATAAAAACTAAATATTATGAAAAAAAATATAGACATAAGATGTAAATCTAAATTTAAAATAAAACAGAAAATATATAAAAACTCATTTAAAACATGAATTAATACTAGACATAATAAAGATGAAAAAATACTAAAACATATAAATAATATTAACAGATATTTTACTTTTGATGTTAATAATGTATAAGTAAATGTTGAAATGAAAATTAACTTTAGTAAATGCAATAATAAAGTATTTGAATTATTGATTCATGTTAACTAATGCAGTTAACTAATGTTAACAAAGAAAACCTTACTGTAAAGTGTTATGAAACTAACCACTAAACTTCTGATTCTGATACTGCTTACCAACCCTGTTTCTGTCAATCTTTCAGTTCTTCTTACACAAAACAAGAAACTAAAATATAACAAGATACTAAATATTCTCTCCATATATGTTCAAGGACATCATAATGCACTGTGCTTCTGTTAGCAATAATAATTCAACACTAAAGAAGCCCATCAGGCTGTTCTTTGTTGTGACAGACGTAAAATGCTGAATAGAAGCACATTGGTACATCAGATGCATCACACACAATCGGCCGAGACCCTGCAGATATATCTGATCTCCGTTAATCTGAGCTCTCCAGTTCAAAAGGAGATTCCTGCTTCCTCCCGAGTGTCTGACACAGAAGTGACCTTGTTAGTGCAGCACAGCTGCTGAAAGCCCTACAGACATATTTACACACAACACACGTAATCATTAAAGCACCGAGACACACACACACACACGCATTACGTGCCCAAATCCACTTCAGGTGCTTTAAAAAAAAACTTCTACTGTGAAACGTCAAAATTTTCCGTCAAATTCTGCCGTTTTGAATTGAAAGTTGCTCTGTTATTTACGTGATTAAATGTAATTCATAATTATTGTGACCACAGTAGCATTTCTCTGTCAAGCGTTATCTACATAATTAGGAATACAACTGAAATTTAATGGGTGCATATCGTAAAATAAAAATATAATGTGAAGTTCAGATTGATTACAAAAAATAATTTATTTTATCTTGTTTTATATTAATTTATTTAATTCCTTTACCATTACCATGGTGGTCTGATCTTAATATTTTCCTCAAAACAGAACAAATAAAAATTTAGTTTCAATTTGACGGCACCCATTCACTTTAGAGCAAGTGATGCAATGCTACATTTCTCCAAATCTGATGAAGAAACAAACTAATTCTCATGTTGTATGAACTGATGGTGAAGACATTTTCACCAAATGTAAATTTTTGGGTGTACTACTCCTTTAACATTTACTACTAAATTGACGACAACAAAAGATTTACGTACCGTTCTTCTGATCGCTGCTTGATCTCCTCTCTTCTCCGGGCAAATTGCTCATCATCACGGTCAAAACTAAAAATATAAAACGAAAGCCAATTCAGAATACTATACTAGTACGCTAATGATGAGTCACGTCGGAATTGCTTTAATTACGTTAAGTTTACAAAACTCAAAATTGATCAGCATATTTATGAAATCGCAGAATTCACGTGACATCAGACTGGCAGCTATTTATTAAAGAAAACGAAGAGTTGGGTTATTATTTGGATTAATTATTGTGCTCTCAAATCTGCACATGGATTTATTCTGGGGGTATGAACAGTGGCTCTAGAACGGGAACATGAACAACCAGTAATTACAATAATACTGTGACCTTTACATCATCGCTGAAATGGAAACCACATGAAACAATAAACAACAATAAAACATAATTTGAGAAGAAAAACTGAAACTGTGATCTGTCCTCGAGCTGTAAAACAACACGTCTCTGAGCCGTTCTAAATATCACAGAAACAAAGGATCGTCACATGAAGCTGAATAAGCATTAACGAGAGATAGAAGAAGTGAATCTACTTCTGTATGCAAGGCACGTCTTCATGAAATCATCTGTGATTGACAGACAGAGGTGTCCTTTTCATCTCCACAGATACAGAACGGCCGCTTTAAAAATTATCTCTTTGGGGGGAAACGCCAAATCTTGTGCTATTTTTAATGAATGAATAAATAAATGCAATACAAAATGCATTTGTGTTTATTAACCCTATAAAGCCTACTGGCCTCTTAAGGATCAATATGATCAAAATGTAATTTTTCCCCTCACGTCTTCTGTCTCTGATTGATAGTTTAGAGTCTTTTTTCCCAGTCAAAGCTCTTTCAGTGTAATTGTACAAGTGTCCAGCTTCAGCTCAACTCAAAACTTTCCTGATTGTGATCAAGTAAAGGTCAGAATAAGGTCAGTGATATCTCCAGATGAACTCTTCCTGGACTGAAGCAGCTCAGCTTTACTTGATTCTCCATCAATCATGTTTTAGAGTCTCAGATCTGATCCTCAGGATCTTTTGAGGAGCATTTGTTTCCAGAAGCTTTACTTTCACTGTTCCTCAGCGGAGGAATGATCTTCACAAACCTCCAGAACATCTCACATCTTCTGAGGAGCCTTGATTTCTTCAGCTCTCAGTCACTGTGTTATATGTTTGGATCTTTTACATCTCATCTCATTACTGGAGTTATAGAGTGATATTTAGATCAGTTTATGTCAGTATCTGCTCTACTGTTAGAAAGATCTCACTGATTTACATAAAAAAATCATGTCAATATCAGCATCTGCAGCAAATTTTTTATTTTTGCTAAGTTTGAGTCTGAATAAAATTCTGCAGTTTTTTTCTCCATATTCTAAGTTTTCTCGAATTTCTGAGTTTACATCTGAAAGTTATTAAAAAATTTCTCGCAATTCAGAGTTTGTCAGGTAATTCAGACTTTTAGAATTCAGAGTTTATATCCAATAATTCTAACAGTTTAGACTTTTTTACAAAAATTCTGAGTTTATATCCAAAGGTTTTGACTTTTATTTCCTCAATTCTGAGTGTATTTCCAATAGTTTTTACTTTTATTTGCAATTCTGATTTTATTTCCAACAGTTTAGAGTTTTATTTTCGCAATTCTGAGTTTATATCCAAAAGTTTAGACTTTTATTTTCACAATTCTGAGTTTATGTTCAACAGTTTAGACTTTTTTCGCAATTCTGAATTCATGTTCAAAAGTTTAGACTTTTATTCCCAATTCTGAGTTTGTCCAAAAGTTTATACTTTTATTTTCGCAATTCTGAGTTTATATCCGACAGTATATACTTTTATTCGCAATTCTGAGTTTAAATCCGACAGTATATACTTTTATTCGCAATTCTGAGTTTATATCCAAAAGTTTAGACTTTTATTTTCACAATTCTGAGTTTATGTTCAACAGTTTAGACTTTTTTCGCAATTCTGAATTCATGTTCAACAGTTTAGACTTTTATTCGCAATTCTGAGTTTATTTCCAACAGTATAGAATTTTCGTAATTCTGAGTTTATATCCAAAAGTTTAGACTTTTATTTTCGCAATTCTGAGTTTATGTTCAACAGTTTAGAATTTTCGCAATTCTGAGTTTATATCCAAAAGTTTAGACTTTTATTTTCGCAATTCTGAGTTTATTTACAACAGTTTAGAATTTTCGCAATTCTGAGTTTATGTCCAAAAGTTTAGACTTTTATTTTCGCAATTCTGAGTTTATTTACAACAGTTTAGAATTTTCGCAATTCTGAGTTTATGTCCAAAAGTTTAGACTTTTATTTTCGCAATTCTGAGTTTATTTACAACAGTTTAGAATTTTCGCAATTCTGAGTTTATATCCGACAGTATATACTTTTATTCGCAATTCTGAGTTTATATCCAAAAGTTTAGACTTTTATTTTCACAATTCTGAGTTTATGTTCAACAGTTTAGACTTTTTTCGCAATTCTGAGTTTATTTCCAACAGTATAGAATTTTCGCAATTCTGAGTTTATATCCAAAAGTTTAGACTTTTATTTTCGCAATTCTGAGTTTATGTTCAACAGTTTAGAATTTTCGCAATTCTGAGTTTATGTCCAAAAGTTTAGACTTTTATTTTCGCAATTCTGAGTTTATGTTCAACAGTTTAGACTTTTTTCGCAATTCTGAATTCATGTTCAACAGTTTAGACTTTTATTTGCAATTCTGAGTTTATTTCCAACAGTATAGAATTTTCGTAATTCTGAGTTTATATCCAAAAGTTTAGACTTTTATTTTCGCAATTCTGAGTTTATGTTCAACAGTTTAGAATTTTCGCAATTCTGAGTTTATATCCAAAAGTTTAGACGTTTATTTTCGCAATTCTGAGTTTATTTACAACAGTTTAGAATTTTCGCAATTCTGAGTTTATGTCCAAAAGTTTAGACTTTTATTTTCGCAATTCTGAGTTTATTTACAACAGTTTAGAATTTTCGCAATTCTGAGTTTATGTCCAAAAGTTTAGACTTTTATTTTCGCAATTCTGAGTTTATTTACAACAGTTTAGAATTTTCGCAATTCTGAGTTTATATCCGACAGTATAGAATTTTCGCAATTCTGAGTTTATATCCAAAAGTTTAGACTTTTATTTTCGCAATTCTGAGTTAATGTCCAAAAGTTTAGACTTTTATTCTCGCAATTCTGAGTTTATGTTCAACAGTTTTGACTTTTATTTTCGCAATTCTGAGTTTATGTCCAACAGTTTTGACTTTTATTCGCAATTCAGAGTTTATTTCCAAAAGTTTAGACTTTCATTTTCGCAATTCTGAGTTTATGTCCAACAGTTTAGAATAATAAAAAAAAAAAAATATATATATATATATATATATATATATATATATATATATATATATATATATATATATATATATAATTATTATTTTTTTATATATATATATATATATATATATATATATTTTCTAAAGGTTCAGTAAACTGTTCCATTTTTAAAATAACATTTTTCTGACTATTAGGGCTCCTGGGTTCAATGAACTGCTGAGTTTCACAAACGGAGATCTGGCAGGGCTTTAAAAGGTTCAACTTTGGCCACAGAACACAAGGCAGCTCTGAGGTGGAAGTGAAAGCTGTTAGTGTGAAAAGAGGCTGATATGAGAGTTGTGTCTGTGGAGGTCAGACCTGGACGAGCGTCTGCGTTTACAGCAGCAGCAGCAGCAGCAGACGGTGACAGCCAGCAGCAGAATCCCACACACCACAGCCATCGCGATGATCAGAGCCTCGAAGTTCACTGAAACAACATCACAACACTGAAGATCAGAGACACTACTGACACCTGCTGGACGTTCACTGACGCTAACACCGTTCTCATGAAAGAGGAGTCATGCAGTTTTTTTATTATTAATCATGTGAGAGTGAGCAATATAACTGCATCATGTAGATTATATATTACAACACAATCAAGTGAGTTTTGACCTAGAAAAGATCCATAAAAATAGTTTTTTAGTAAAAGAATGTAACTATGTTTGTATGGTATGTATGGAGTAATTTTACTTTTGTCTTCTCATATCTCAAACACCTTCTGAAAAAACATGAATATGAACGTCTATTGATGAACCATATCAACCAATCACATTTAGCACTATTTTCATAATTTAAAGTAAAATATATTTTATTTGTATATTTTTTTAAGAGTCATTTTTATGTTGCTTTGATAAACATTTTTTCATAAACTTTGACTTTTTGAGCAATCGTGAGTTATAAATAAGAAAAATGTTAATTATATTCTATTCTCTCCAATGGGGTTAATATCATTACTTTTCAGATTTTATATATATATATATATATATATATATATATATATATATATATATATATATATATATATATAGGACTTTTTTGGTGTGGTTATGTCTAATTTGAATAATTTTTTGGTAAATGCAATAATACAATTTTAACATTCAACATTTTTTGAAAAGTTTTTAGATGCTTTCAGTTGAAAAATATTAACTGCCCCAGAATGCAACTATATTTACAAAAAAAAAAGAAAAAGAAAAAAAGGAAATGGTGTAGAAACTATTCATTTTCAGAATTAATTATAAAGAAATGGCAGGTAAAACACTGACCTCAAAAATAAATCTTTAAAATAGAAAGAATACAAAATACTCTAGGCTAATTATCTTTATTTTATTTACAACTTCAAAAAAATATTTTTTTTACAGTGTACGAAACAGGCTTAATATTGTTCTTTCTTTTGATTTTGGGATGAAATATGAGCAGGGGATTTTGCTCGCATCCAGCATGATTTCATGTTCAATGTTTTAAGTGACTCTGAGTGAATGTCAGGTAAGAGATAAGATGTTTTATGACTTTAAGAGACGCCACACGACACATTTGAGACTTTCACTGTAGAAGTGAGAAACAACCGGCTGTTCATTACCACTAAATAAAACCTCACAGGGACTTTTATTTTGATGACGATTATTTAGTATCATATATTAAATAATAATTATAATATTTATTTTACTGAAATAAAAAATCACAGATGAGTGTTCCGTTATACTGTGTTCTGGACGACACTCATTTTAATATTTAACCTATGAATGCCAAGATTAGCCAATCAGGAGCAAGTATTCTAGAGTTCCGCATAGTAATGACTGTACTGTCCTCAGGCCGTGATAAATGTTCCTCTATCGTTGTGAGGAAGTTAAACGGGGATTTCCAGACATGAATGTAAAGCTCCCTTCATCAATGTGAGAGTGTTGCTTCTATCGGCTCGACAGCTGCTGTACTTCAGAGATCAGCAGGTATATTTAACCAGTTGTGTGCATCTTCATGAAGGTGAACTCACCCCAGCAAACACCCCATCGAGCCTGAGAGAGTTTACACAGCGACGCCGGAGGAATCACATACGAGACCGGATAATCTGAGCAGCTGCTGTTCGTCTGGCACCACAAACACTGCAGGGGGGAAATATTATTATTATCATTATTATTAATGTTGATGACATCCCCTAGGATGTTAGAGGGAAAAGTATTATTATTATCATTATTATTATTATTAATGACATCATCCAGTGTTTTAAAAAAAAACTATTATTATTATTATTATTATTATTATTATTAATGACATCCTTCGATAGGTTTCAAAAATATTTATTATTATTATTATAATAGATGTTATTGTTAATAACATCCTCCAGAATGTTAGAAAAATATGTATTATTATTATTATTATTATTATTGAATGACATGCTCAAGGAAATTATTAAAACATTTATTATTATTATTATTATTTTAATTATTATTATTATTAACATCCTCTTGGATGTTACTAAAATTATTATTATTATTATTAATTACATCTTCTTGAATGTACAAAATATGTATTATTATTATTATTATTATTATTATTATTATTATTATTATTGAATGACATGCTCAAGGAAATTATTAAAACATTAATTATTATTATTATTTTAATTATTATTATTATTAACATCCTCTTGGATGTTACTAAAATTATTATTATTATTTCTTATTATTATTATTATTATTATTATTATTGACATCCTCTAGGATGTTTATAAAACATTTATTATTATTATTATTGTTATTAATTACATTTCAGAATGTTAAAAAAATATTTTTTTATTATTATTATTTTTGTTGTTGTTGTTATTCACATCTTCTAAGATGTTACTAAAATAATAATTATTATTATTATTATTATTATTATTATTAATGACATCCTTCAGAATGTTACAAAAAACATATTATTATTATTATTGACATTCTCTAGGATGTTACAAAAATATTTATTAATTTTATTATCATTAATGACACCCTCAACATACATTAATTTTTTTTTTGTTTATGACATCCTCCAGGACTATACAAAAAACTATTATTATTATCATCATTATTGACGTCTTCTAGGATGTTACAAATGAATTCTGTGATGTTTGTTTGCATTGTTTTTTTCTGTCACTAAACCATTCATATCGTCTGAAAAAAAATAAGTTTATTTCAAAAGATGCTTAAAACAAACTGCTATCGATAATTATCAGGTTATAATTAATCAGATCCACAAATTACAATATTAATTTTCCAAAGGTCCAGGAAGAAGTGCAGAAACCCGAATAATCAAGAGTAAAGGAGCGTCATGTGATCTCACCGAAACATTGGCGAGGCACGTCTCACAGGAAGTCTGAGTGTTGCATGCTGGGAAGACACAGAAGAATGAAAAACTCACTCCAATCAGATAAAAAACAGGTTCACAGTCAAAATAAAGAGCAGGATTTGTCCAAACACTGATCTGGATGAGCAGACGGCTCATAAAGTATAACTTTATGCATAATATAGTGCTACTATAAATATATCACATCACATCCTGGATTAACAATCTTGAATGATAAATAAAGTAAAAACAAAGTCCCTTGAAATATACTCTGAATACACAACTTTTATTGATATTGATTACAACTTTCAATGTCTTTATATCAATGACTAATAGTGACTTAATAATTAAAATGTGACCGTTCTATAGTAAACACAATCAATACATTCGGGTGAATAGAAATATACTTGTGCTATAATAGTAATTTATTGAAATATATTTACATGTTACATTTAACAATAGAGATGCATGATAAAAAAGAAGATAGATTCGGGTGAACACATACGTTTGTGGACAGCCGGAGGAGTTGTAGGTGTGATTATTGTTGATTTTGAAGTTGTTGTTGTTGCTTCAGAAAGACTGAATGCGACACACATCAGCAGGAAGCTAAACATAGACACAATCACTCGCGATTTATCCATATCGGAGAGGAACTGACGGTTTGTACAGCAGACGGGTGTTGAGTTTGTTTTTTAAGCTATTAAATATTGAATTCGACTGCACACAAATCTCTAAAACTCTCTCTAACACGCAACCGAAACCATCGAGAGATCGAAAACACGGAAACGCAAGGACGCAGCTGACGCTCTGCTGTTGCCTTCAAAATAAAAGTCCTACAAGAAAACATAACCATAAAAGTACAGGCACCAGCACCACACTATGCAGACCCAGTCCGGCATGTCAAAAATAAATAAATAAATAATTTAATTAATTAAATCTTTGCTTTGATAAGTCAGACTTTAGGACTCATAATTTTATAAGATGAAAAGTCGAAATTATAACATGAAAAATAATAATTATACGGTAAAAAGTCCAAATTATTAGATGAAAAGTCGAAATTATAACATGAAAAATCATAACTAAGAGATAAAAGTTGAAATTATTAGATGATGAGATTTTTTTATTTTTCGACTAATATTATGAAATTTTAATGAATTATAATGTCGAAATTATGAGATGACAATTTTTAATTCTAACATGAAAAATAATAAATATAAGGTAAAAAGTCGAAATTATGAAATGAAACGTTGAAATTATGAAATGAAAAGTCGAAATTATAACATGAAAAATCATAACTAAGAGATAAAAAGTTGAAATTATTAGATGATGAGATTTTTTTATTTACTAATATTATGACATTTTAATGAATTATAATGTCGAAATTATGAGATGACAATTTTTAATTCTAACATGAAAAATAATAAATATAAGGTAAAAAGTTGAAATTCTGAAATTAAAAGTCGAAATTATGAAATGAAAAATGGAAATTATAACATCAAAATAATAAATATAAGATGAAAAGTCAAAACTATGAATGAAAAGTTGAAATTATAACATTTAAAAAATAATAATTATAAAGTAAAAAGTCGAACTTATGAAATGAAAAGTCAAAATTATAAAATGAAAATCATAACTATGAGATAAAAAATTTTAATTATGAAATTATAAGATGAAAGGTAAAAAAAAAACACTATTAACTTAATTTAGAATTTTTTGTATTCTAATATTATGACTTTTTAATTCGTAATTTATTTTAAAATATCGAGTTTCCAAGCCATATTTCCCATATTTTATCTCATAATTAAGAATATCAGTTTCGACCTTATAAGATTTGTCATAATTTCCACCTGGTAGGGCAATGTCAAGTCATCATTTCTCATTAGTCATAATTATGATTTACCAAAGCATTATTATAATTTTTTTTCTTCTAACATGGTGCAAATGGGCTTTCATACCAAACAGACCCAAATTTAAGACATTATGACAAATAATTATGGTGTTACTGTAGTAAATATGTGTTGTTCATTAATCATTCATGTTAGTTAATAAATTAACTAAAATTATTGAGCCTGATTGTAAAGTGTTATAGATAAATCTTTACATGTGAATGAATAAAGCGACATGAGAATAATTTTAAGTGCTAATATTTCATCTCAGTTCATCAAGTTTAGAATCTAAACCATCCCAGATTTGCAGATGAATCAGTTTGTTGATAATCGGTCAAATGATTCAGTTCGATTCATTCGAACAGTTAACACTGAATCGTTTGGATATTGGACATTAGGTGGATATTTACGTATAGTCCATTTGAAGAAAACAAAACTTGTCTTCTTTCTGTTAACAAAGCAGCTCTTTTCTATATGAACTCAGTGAATCTTTCCCAGAAAGCACAGGTACGTCTGAAAGAGGTCTGTTAAAGATCGCTTCATCTGGAAAGCATCTGCTGTGTACAAACATCTGACAGACATCTCTAAAATATCAGTTTTACATTCATTCTACATTTTAAAGAAATATTCTAAACGTCTATTTAACATCTGATACAAAACATCCTTTAGATGTATTGCAGATACTCTAAAAAAATATGTCTTGCAGATGCCATATAGACATTTCTGTGATGTCAGTGTTGCAATTGACTCAATTTAGTCTCGTTGAGGACTAGTGTGTTGCACTGACACTAAAAAAAATGTGTGCAAAGACATTAAAAGTACATTAGAATGACAGTTTGAGGAATTGCTGAACTGATTCAGCCCAAGTGTGAATTAAACTGAGAAATACAGCGAATCTTGGCCACAAAATAAAACATGAGGAGGAAGTTTTAGGAGAGGAAATGGGTGAAAATGTGAGCATGAGTCAGACAAGCACATGGTGAACTTTACATGACATAGAAGATGCTGAGCTAAATATTAATAAATTAATAAAACAACACAATTCTACAAAAATGATTCAGTTTTTGATATGACATATTAAACATTTATTTTATTTAAAAAAAGACCAATTTCAGTTTCATTTAGTTAAAAAATATGTTTTTGTTGTTGTTTTTTTAGTTTTTTGTGCTTTGTGAATAAGCAGCTTTTGTGTAAGCATATTCCTTTTCTGCTTTATCCTCCATAACTATTTTCCATAAAGTGCATGCATTACTACAGTGAAGATGTTGGAGCAGGAACGTCATGGGACTGCAGATCAGTGTTACGAAACATGCCAGACCTTCACTTCTGACTTCCTTAAACACTAAAAAAGAGCAGAAAGTCCCCCGGCGGCATCAGTGTGTGTCGTCCATCCATCTGACTGGAGCTCATGGCCCTGGACACACTGATCCGGATCTTTACCATCATGTCAGGTGAGCGATATTTACTCAGTTAATTTGTTTCATTAAATCAGCATATGATCAGGATGCAGTGATCATTTTCTCTGAACATCATCTCAGCACAAACCTATTCAGACTCTCAGACGCATAACTTCCCTGTTTCCATATTCTGATCCTGTTGTGAAATAATCTGTCCTGTGCTGATCTGAAGACACATGTGATGACGAGGACCATAAAAGCACAGTGTTTTACAGTCATTAGAGTTGGACATTTTTAATGAGCAGCTGTTGGTGATGAGATGTGAAATGTTAAAGTTTTTTGTATTTAATTTGTTTTTAGAGCATTGTTGGTAAGACCTTACAATAAGGTCTCATTAGTTTGAGTAGGTTAATGCATTAATTAACAATGAGATAACATTAGCTAAGCAATTTGTTAATGTTAATAAAATAAAATAACTGTTCATTGTATATTAAATGAAAAGTCGAAATTATGAGATGAAAAATAATAACTATAAGGTAAAGAAAATCTAAATTATGAGATGAAAAATAATAACTAAGGTACAAAGTCGAAATTATGAGATGAAAAATAATAACTATAAGGTAAAAAGTCGAAATTATAACATGAAAAATAACTATATGGTAAAAAGTCAAAACTATGAGATGAAAAATAATATCTATAAGGTAAAAAGTCGAAATTATAACATGGAAAATAATATGTATAGCGTAAAAAGTCAAAACTATGAGAAAATAATATCTATGAGGTAAACAAATTAAAATTATAACTTGAAAAATAATAACTATAAGGTAAAAAGTAAAAACTATGAGATGAAAAATAATATATATAAGGTAAAAAGTCGAAATTATAACATGAAAAATAATAACTATAAGGTAAAAAGTCAAAACTATGAGATGAAAAATAATATCTATAAGGTAGAAAGTCGAAATTATAACATGAAAAATAATATCTATAAGGTAAAAAGTCGAAATTATAACATGAAAAATAATAACCATAAAGGTAAAAAGTCAAAACTATGAGATGAAAAATAATATCTATAAGGTAAAAAGTCGAAATTATAACATAAAAAATAATATCTATAGGGTAAAAAGTCAAAACTATGAGATGAAAAATAATATCTATAAGGTAAAAAATTGAAATTATTACATGAAAAAGAATAACTATAAGGTAAAAAAAAATCTAAATTATGAGATGAAAAATAATAACCATAAGGTAAAAAGTCGAAATTATAACATGAAAAATAATAACTATAAGGTAAAAAGTTAAAACTATGAGATGAAAAATAATAACCATAAGGTAAAAAGTCGAAATTATAACATGAAAAATAATAACTATAAGGTAAAAAGTTAAAACTATGAGATGAAAAATAGTAACTATGAGGTAAAAAGTCGAAATTATAACATGAAAATAATATATATAAGGTAAAAAGTCGAAATTATTACATGAAAATAATATATATAAGGTAAAAAGTCGAAATTATTACATGAAAATAATAACTATTAGGTAAAAAAGTCGAATTATAACATGAAAAATAATAACTATAGGGTAAAAAGTTAAAACTATGAGATGAAAAATAATAACTATGAGGTAAAAAGTCGAAATTATAACATGAAAAATAATAACTATAGGGTAAAAAGTCAAAACTATGAGATGAAAAATAGTAACTATGAGGTAAAAAGTCGAAATTATAACATGAAAAATAATAACTATAGGGTAAAAAGTCAAAACTATGAGATGAAAAATAATATCTATAAGGTAAAAAATTTAAATTATTACATGAAAAATAATAACTATAAGGTAAAAAATCTAAATTATGAGATGAGAAATAATAACTACAAGGTAAAAAGTCGAAATTATAACATGAAAAATAATAACTATAAGGTAAAAAGTCGAAATTATAACATGGAAAATAATAACTATAAGTTAAAAAGTTAAAACTATGAGATTAAAAATAGTAACTATGAGGAAAAAAGTCGAAATTATAAAATGAAAAATAATATATTTAAGGTAAAAAGTCAAAATTCTAACATAAAAATAATATCTATAAGGTAAAAAGTCGAAATTATAACATGAAAAATAATAACCATAAGGTAAAAAGTCGAAATTATAACATGAAAAATAATAACTATAAGGTAAAAAGTTAAAACTATGAGATGAAAAATAATAACCATAAGGTAAAAAGTTGAAATTATAACATGAAAAATAATAACTATAAGGTAAAAAGTTAAAACTATGAGATGAAAAATAATAACCATAAGGTAAAAAGTCGAAATTATAACATGAAAAATAATAACTATAAGGTAAAAAGTTAAAACTATGAGATGAAAAATAGTAACTATGAGGTAAAAAGTCGAAATTATAACATGAAAATAATATATATAAGGTAAAAAGTCGAAATTATTACATGAAAATAATATATATAAGGTAAAAAGTCGAAATTATTACATGAAAATAATAACTATTAGGTAAAAAAGTCGAATTATAACATGGAAAAATAATAACTATAGGGTAAAAAGTTAAAACTATGAGATGAAAAATAGTAACTATGAGGTAAAAAGTCGAAATTATAACATGAAAAATAATAACTATAAGGTAAAAAGTCAAAACTATGAGATGAAAAATAGTAACTGAGGTAAAAAGTCGAAATTATAACATGAAAAATAATAACTATAGGGTAAAAAGTCAAAACTATGAGATGAAAAATAATATCTATAAGGTAAAAAATTTAAATTATTACATGAAAAATAATAACTATAAGGTAAAAAAATCTAAATTATGAGATGAGAAATAATAACTACAAGGTAAAAAGTCGAAATTATAACATGAAAAATAATAACTATAAGGTAAAAAGTCGAAATTATAACATGGAAAATAATAACTATAAGGTAAAAAGTCGAAATTATAACATGGAAAATAATAACTATAAGTTAAAAAGTTAAAACTATGAGATTAAAAATAGTAACTATGAGGAAAAAAGTCGAAATTATAAAATGAAAAATAATATATTTAAGGTAAAAAGTCGAAATTCTAACATAAAAATAATATCTATAAGGTACAAAGTCGAAATTATAACATGAAAAATAATATCTATAGGGTAAAAAGTCGAAATTATAACATGAAAAATAATATATATAAGGTAAAAAGTCGAAATTATAACATGAAAAATAATATCTATAGGGTAAAAAGTCGAAATTATAACATGAAAGTAATAACAATAAGGTAAAAAGTTGAAATTATTACATGAAAATAATAACTATAAGGTAAAAAGTCGAAATTATTACATGAAAATAATAACTATTAGGTAAAAAGTTGAAATTATTACATGAAGAATAATATCTATAGTAATATCTATATATAATGTTATCTATCTATATATAATGTATTAGTTAATGTAGGAATAAAAATTAACTAAGTTTAATAAATGCTTTAGCAGTATTTTCCATTCTTCATTCATGTTAACTTTAAAATTGATTAAAACTAACAATAAATACTGTACAGATTTTAAAAAACAATAAATAAAAATGACGCAAACTCACAAAAAGTCAAAAATTGTAGTGTTAACTATTAATAATGTATTAATATATGCTGACATTAAATTTATTAATTAGATTTTGTAATAAAAATTTCATAAAAATGTAATTATTTTACAGGAATGATCTCCAAAAGTAAATTGAGTTGAAGTTTGTAATATAACCCTATGCTTGCTGTTGTTGTGTGTGTTCAGTGAGTGCGTTTGGGAGGAGTGCTGCTGTCTCTGTGTCTGTCCCAGGACGAGTGCTGGCTCTGGAGGGCTCATGTCTCATCATCCCCTGCTCCTTCAGTCCTGCTCCGGACGCTCAGAAGATGGAGCTTCGGCTCGTCAGATCCTCGACGCCGTTTCTCATGATGCTGCGATGGCCGGTGTTCAGCTCTGTGCGCGGCGACATCATTCAATCCGACTTCAGAGAGCGCACGGCGCTCGCAGGGAACATCAGCGCCGGCGACTGCTCCATCAGCATCAGCAGCATCAGGAGCAACGACCAAAACACATACGTACTGCAGATGAGGGAGCAGGGTCAAAGGTCATGGCCTGCGAGCAGCCAGGTCAACATCAGCGTGACTGGTATACTCGTGTTGCTCTGATGGGATGCAATGCTATGATCGTTAACTAAAGCCAGAAAAAAAACATTTAAAATGTTACTTGAAATAAAAATTAATTTAAACTGAAATAAAATACCATTTCACCATTAATATAATATTGTAATTTTTCATTTAGTTTAACTTGTAATTGAATAGCTAATAATGAAATAACTAAAGGTGATTAGTAGTTAGTAGCTTATTAGAAATTAATATTTACATATAGCAAAAAAAATGAAATTATAAATGAAATTGTTATTTTAAAAAATGAAACAATTTTAAAAATATAAAAAATTGTATAGATATATTTAAGAACTAATAAAAATGACGAAAACAACATAATCTCTCAATTTAACTAAAATTCAAATGTAAAAACAGTGAATCTAAAAATCTAAAAATAAACTTAAAATATTTTTAAAAATTCAAGTCAAATTAAAATTCCTACAACTTTAAAGTTAAAACTAAAAAATGTATAAAATCAAATATAATTCAAAATATAAAAATAAAACATTTAGAAAATAAAATAAAAACCGCAACTATAAAAATAAAATCTAATTCAAAATAGAAAAAATATACATTTAAAAAATTATCAAAATAACAAAAATAAAAAAGTGTAACTTTAAAATGTAAATGTATAATTGAAAATAATAATTCACAATATTAATAAAAATATAAATAAAAAATAAATAAAATCGAAAAAAATCAAAACAAAACATAGACATTTAAAAATATAAAAATAACAAAGCCAAAAAAACTTTACAATTAAATTTAATAATTGAAAATAAAAAATAACATTAATAAAATATAAACATATTATAAAAAAGTAATAAATTAATTTGTAACAATTAATTAATAAAAAAAGACAAAACTGCACAACAAAATGACTAAAACTTTAAAAATGAATGTAAAATATTAAAAAATAAATAAATAAATATATTGTGTTCAAAAAGAATTGTATGGACAATAAATAAATAAATAAAAGGCTAACTCAAGATCTTAGTACAATAATGGTAGTAAAACAGCAGTGATGTGTTGTTTGTATGTAATAACAGAATATGTATGTGTTTTTCTCACGAGGTTCGCCGGAGCCGCCGGAGCTCACGGACCCGGGGCCGGTGAAGGAGGGCCATCGGATCGTGTTGAACTGTTCGACGAGGCTCAGCTGTCCGTCTGATCGACCTCGTCTGCTGTGGAAGTGGGAGCGTGGCGATCCGACCGGGAGCAGTGTTCACGGAGACACAGAGCTGCTGCGGGACACTGGCTGGTTTCCGGTGCTTCAGACCAGCCTCGTCTTCACCGTCCCGCGGCACACAAACCCCAGAGTCAGATGTGAGGTGGAGTACCCCAATAACAGACGATCCTCGGCCACCCGCGAGATCCTCGTGCACTGTGAGAAACAAACCCTCATCTCACACAAACCCACAGAAGACTCGGCTTCTCTCCATTCAGTCTCACTGCTGCATGATATTAACTGATAGAACAGCTTCAGAAGCAGACAATAGCTCATTTTCAGACCTTTTTATTTACAGAGATGCAATTTGAATTAACTCACTTAAATATTTTAGTGTTTATATTGTATTGTAAATTATATTTTTAATTATGATCATACAATTAATTAGTTCTTAAGGTTTTAGACTTTTTATTATAACAGTTTTTTCATGAGTTTTCTGCTAATTTGGGTCTATATTTAATTATTTTTTATTATTTACATTTATTTTTTATTATTAAAATAATTTTGCTCAAAACATAAATACTACACATACTTTTTTAAATATTATAATCATATTTATAATAATAATAATAACATTTAATTATAAATTCCAGGTCAGCATTTCCATAATGTTTCTAGTTATTTGTGACTATATTTATTTTTAACTCTATAAATGTTGTTATATTTTTTATAATGATTTTACCCAGTAGCAAATTCAGTAATTGTACTTATAGTACATAATATAATATAATATAATATAATATAATATAATATAATATATTTCTAATAATTATAAATAATTACAATCTAGATGTTTTAATAACAGAATGTTTTTTAGCTTTTATTTACCAATAACTGTAATTTCCATGACGTTTGTAGTTATTTGTGGATTTACTATATTTAAATACATATTTTATAGTTAAACATTTATTTTATCGATTTTTTTTTGCCTAAAAATAACAATTTCAATAAATTTGCTAATAACAGAATTATTATTTAAGTTTTATAAATTATATTAATAATAATATTTAATCAAAATAATACAATAAAACAATTATACAATATTAATAATAACAAATATTAAAATGAATTAAAATAATTAAAAAAAATTAAAATCTGGAAATTTCAATAACTGAAATGTTCTTCGGGGTGCACATTTATAGTAAAAACAAAAATGTTTTTCCAATGATAAAAAAAGTAATAATTTCAATGTTTTATGAATTTCCAGGATTCTTCCAGGTCTATAAGTCACACTTAGGTTTAGGAAATCTGAAATAAAAAGAGGGAACCATGTATGAGCATGCATCTTGATCTCGAGATCTCGAGAGCTGACTCTGCTTGTGTTTGTGGTCTCAGTTCCTCCCAGAGACGTGTGTGTTCAGGTCGTGAGCGCGTCGGTGCGTCTCGGAGGAAACGCTCTGCTCCTCTGCTCCTGTAAGGCAGACCCCCCGGTCACGGAGTACCAGTGGTGGAGCGTCGAGGCGGGAAGCACGCGGATCCTGTCCAAACACACGCACAGCGTCCGGATCTACAACATCAGCCGAGACACGCGCATCCAGTGCAGCGCTGCTAACCGCCTGGGACGCGCCTCGTCCCCCCCGACGCCCCTCAACGCGCAGTGTGAGTTAGTTCTGCCTCCGTGACGCTTGGCGTTGAAGGTTCCAGTCCCGTATCTGTTACTGAGCATTGAAATATAATTTTCCTTCCATCTCATATTTCTTCATCACTAATGATCCTGTGGAGCTCTGTTAATATGGAAGTCCATTTCCGCCACTTCATAAAAAATAAAAAAGTAATTGAGACTTTTTATCTCACAATTTTCACTTTTTTCAATTATAAAGTTGCGAATTATAAATTCAAAATTGCGAATTTATAAACTTGCTGAGAAAAAAGTCGCTAGTCTACGGAGCAACGCACATGACATGCAAGAAAAAATAGTAGGCTAAAGGCCCATTAACACCAAGAACGATAACTATAAAAATAACTAAAAGATAACTATAAAGATAAGGATACTAGCGTCCAGACCAGCAATATTGTCTGTGTATTCTAAGCGAACACGCGTCTGCTGCTTTAAATTCTCGAGCTCATTACAGCAGGATTCTGATTGGTTGGGAATGTTTTTATCGTTCATCAGAAAAAAGAAATCGTTCTGAAAGTGATTCCAACAGGTGGCGGTATGCACTGAGAATGCAATGCGCCAAAAAATGAAAGAAGAAGAAGAAGAAGTGATTCCAACGATATCGTTTCTCTTTGCCTTTATCGTTATTGTTGCGGTGTGTACTCCGCTATTCTTTAATATTGAGAACGATTTTTTTTTACTATATCTTTATCATTATCTTTATAGTTATTGTGCTTGGTGTGAACGGGCCTTAAATCGTGTGCACGATTTACTAATTCGTTCCCTCACTGTACTAAAACGTGCACACGATTACTATTGCGTTCCCTCGATTTACTATTTCGTTCACTCGATTTATTAATTGTGTGCACGATTTACTAATTCATTCCCTCGATTTGCTAAATCATGCACACAATTTATTTACTTTTTCTTGCATGTCTTGTGCGGGGCTCTGTAATAGTCGCAAATTATAAATTCAGTGGCGGAAACGGGCTTCCATGGTTTTAGTTGGCTATAATTGCAATGCTGTTTTTTTAATAACTTCTGTTTTTGTTTTAATTTCAGTGAAAGTTTGGGTAACACTGTTTTATTTCTTCTTCTATTTTTAGTTGTTTTATTATAATTAGTTTATGTATAGTTTTTATTAATTTGTATTTAAACATTTGTAATTTAGTACTTCAGGTGAAATTAACATAAAATTAGATTTTTTAAGGATTGTATTTAGTTTCATTTAATGTTTATCTTATTTAAAGTAACAATATTTTTATGGTTTTACATTTAATTTTAGGGTTTAATGTTAAGTACGATTGAGATACTAGTTTTTATTATTTTCAGTTTGTTTTAATTCCTATATCCTTCTTTTTGTTTTAATTATAATTCACATTATAATAAATTTGTTGTGTATTTTTGTGATTTTTCTAGTATTTTTATTTTTTTATATATGTTTACATAATTTTTACTCATGATTTCAGTTTTACATTGTTAAACTGACATTAAATGGAAAATGTTGCCTTGTTTTTTTTTATATCATTTTATTCCCATTAACGTCAAGTAACAAATATGTTTATATATTTTTTTACTTATTTTAAATTTTAGTTTATATTTTAATATCAAGATGCCACTATATTTTCTGTTAATATTTTTAATTAGTTTTTACTTTTAGATATTTTTTTATTTAGTTCACGTTTTAGTAACTTTGTGTTTGTGTCATGTTCTTTTTTTAATGTCTATAGTTTTTATTCATTTTTACTTCAGTTTTAGTTTCAGTTATTTTAGTGCTAAGAATTGTACTAAATTATTATAATTTTTTTACAGTTAACATTTATATATATCTCATGTTCTCATGGTTCTGTGTCTCGTGGTTCTGTGTCTCATGTTCTCGTGTTTCTGTTTCTCCTGGTTCTGTGTCTCATGTTCTCTTTTGTCTCATGTTCTCCTGGTTCTGTGTCTTGTGTTCTCGTGGTTCTGTGTCTCGTGTTCTTGTTTGTCTCATGTTCTCGTGGTTCTGTGTCTCCTGTTCTCGTGGTTCTGTGTCTCGTGTTCTCCTGGTTCTATGTCTTGTGTTCTCCTGGTTCTGTGTCTCGTGTTCTCCTGGTTCTGTGTCTCATGTTCTCTTTTGTCTCATGTTCTCCTGGTTCTGTGTCTCATGTTCTCCAGGTACTGTGTCTCATGTTCTCTTTTGTCTCATGTTCTCCTGGTTCTGTGTCTCGTGTTCTCCAGGTACTGTGTCTCATGTTCTCCTGGTTCTGTGTCTCGTGTTCTCCTGGTTCTGTGTCTCGTGTTCTCCTGGTTCTGTGTCTCATGTTCTCTTTTGTCTCATGTTCTCCTGGTTCTGTGTCTCGTGTTCTCCAGGTACTGTGTCTCATGTTCTCCTGGTTCTGTGTCTCGTGTTCTCCTGGTTCTGTGTCTCATGTTCTCCTGGTTCTGTGTCTCCTGTTCTCGTGGTTCTGTGTCTTGTGTTCTCCTGGTTCTATGTCTCATGTTCTCTTTTATCTCATGTTCTCCTGGTTCTATGTCTTGTGTTCTCCTGGTTCTGTGTCTCATGTTCTCCTGGTTCTGTGTCTCATGTTCTCCTGGTTCTGTGTCTCGTGTTCTCCAGGTACTGTGTCTCGTGTTCTCCTGGTTCTGTGTCTCGTGTTCTCCTGGTTCTGTGTCTTGTGTTCTCCTGGTAGGTACTGTGTCTCGTGTTCTCCAGGTACTGTGTCTCGTGTTCTCCTGGATCTGTGTTTCGTTTTTTCCTGGTTCTGTGTCTCGTGTTCTCCTGGATCTGTGTCTCGTGTTCTCCTGGTTCTGTGTCTCATGTTCTCCTGGTTCTGTGTCTCCTGTTCTCGTGGTTCTGTGTCCCGTGTTCTCCTGGTTCTATGTCTTGTGTTCTCCTGGTTCTGTGTCTCGTGTTCTCCTGGTTCTGTTTCTCATGTTCTCTTTTGTCTCGTGTTCTCCTGGTTCTGTGTCTCGTGTTCTCCTGGTTCTGTTTCTCATGTTCTCTTTTGTCTCGTGTTCTCCTGGTTCTGCGTCTCGTGTTCTCCTGGTTCTGCGTCTCTTGTTCTCCTGGTTCTGCGTCTCGTGTTCTCCTGGTTCTGCATCTCGTGTTCTCCTGGTTCTGCGTCTCGTGTTCTCCTGGTTCTGCATCTCATGTTCTCCTGGTTCTGTGTCTCGTGTTCTCCTGGTTCTTTGTCTCGTGTTCTCGTGTCGTGTTCTCCTGGTTCTGTGTCTCGTGTTCTCCTGGTTCTGTGTCTCGTGTTCTCCTGGTTCTGTGTCTCGTGTTCTCGTGTCGTGTTCTCCTGGTTCTGTGTCTCGTGTTCTCCTGGTTCTGTGTCTCGTGTTCTCCTGGTTCTGTGTCTCGTGTTCTCCTGGTTCTGTGTCTCGTGTTTTCGTGTCGTGTTCTCCTGGTTCTGTGTCTCGTGTTCTCCTGGTACTGTGTCTCGTGTTCTCCTGGTTCTATGTCTCATGTCTCATGTTCTCCTGGTTCTATGTCTCGTGTTCTCCTGGTTCTGCGTCTCGTGTTCTCCTGGTTCTGCGTCTCATGTTCTCCTGGTTCTGTGTCTCGTGTTCTCCTGGTACTGTGTCTCGTGTTCTCCTGGTTCTATGTCTCATGTCTCATGTTCTCCTGGTTCTATGTCTCGTGTTCTCCTGGTTCTGCGTCTCGTGTTCTCCTGGTTCTTTGTCTCGTGTTCTCGTGTCGTGTTCTCCTGGTTCTGTGTCTCGTGTTCTCCTGGTTCTGTGTCTCGTGTTCTCCTGGTTCTGTGTCTCGTGTTCTCCTGGTTCTGTGTCTCGTGTTTTCGTGTCGTGTTCTCCTGGTTCTGTGTCTCGTGTTCTCCTGGTACTGTGTCTCGTGTTCTCCTGGTTCTATGTCTCATGTCTCATGTTCTCCTGGTTCTATGTCTCGTGTTCTCCTGGTTCTGCGTCTCGTGTTCTCCTGGTTCTGCGTCTCATGTTCTCCTGGTTCTGTGTCTCGTGTTCTCCTGGTACTGTGTCTCGTGTTCTCCTGGTTCTATGTCTCATGTCTCATGTTCTCCTGGTTCTATGTCTCGTGTTCTCCTGGTTCTGCGTCTCGTGTTCTCCTGGTTCTGCGTCTCATGTTCTCCTGGTTCTGTGTCTCTGCAGACGCTCCGCTGATTCTGTCTCGCTCGTCCTGTGACTGGGACGGGACACTGTTGTCCTGCTCTTGTGTCGTGGACTCGAACCCTCGTCCCGCCGTCACCTGGAGTGTGAACGGCTCTCACCTGCCGGATGGGTTTAACACCTCGTCTTCTTCTTATGTAAACCACACGCTGACAGTGACGCTCCGCGGGATCTCAGACGCACCGCTGCGGGTGGAGTGTCACGCTGTCAGCGCTCTGGGAAACCACTCACACCTGCTCTATGAGCCTCACGAGGGTACGACACACTACAACTATTCACCCATCTGCTGGTGTTTTTAATATTTGCATAAATGTTTAAATATTTAAAGAAAAAAGTTTGCATATTCCAAATGTTTCTGCATGTTCCACCTGGTTTTGTGATCCTATAAGATGCTGAAGGTGTTGTGTTTGTCAGCAGGTGATCTGAAGTGGACTGTAATCCCGACAGCTGGTGCGGTGCTTCTGCTGCTGCTTCTGCTGCTGGTTTTCTGCTGCTGCAGGACAAACCGAAGGTACAGTAAGATGCTCGGAGCTCATGTGTTCATCTCATCTGACCGTCAGTGTAATATCATCTGAGCTGTTTCTTGTCTTAAAGGAGACGTGTGATGGCCTACAGGCCTCCAGCCGTGCATCCTGAGCTTCAGGGCCTCTATCAGGAGCGAATGCCTCTCTACATTAACTGCAGCGAAGTCACAAACGTCTACAGCAACGGCAGCTACCAGCTCATCTACCAGAACTGCACTCCGCTCTTCGTGCGGAGCAAACAGGTGCTCTAAAGGGCTCATAGTCATATCTGAAGTCACATTTTTAGACATTTGTCAACAATTTTAAATATATTACTTTTTATTTTTTAATGTAGATTCTTTTTGGATTGTTTTGTTTTGAATTTTGGATTATATATTTTTTTATTTTATTTAATCATTAATTTATTCATTCATTCAGTCATTGGTTTATTCATTCATTCATAAAAAAAATTCCTAAAGGTCCAAATTAAACATTTATTAAAACAATAAAAAATTATAAATAAAATAATTATTTAAAAAATGTAGTAAAATAATAAACTTTGTTTTCAATATTATATTTTTTTAATATTATTAATTAATATTTTATTTGTATTTTTTTATTTAATTTTTATTTTTGTTTGTTTGTTTTGAATTTGGATATTTTTTTTTTTACTTATTCCAAAAATTCCAAAATAAACATTTATTAAAGCCCTATATCATACAAATAATGTTATGTGGAAGTCATGGGGGAAAAATAAATAATAACATTTCTTTTCAATTATTTTTTATTATTAAAATATTTAATCATTTTTTATTTTACTTTATTTTTTCACATTTTTTATTTTACTTTTTTAACAGTTTTGAATTGTTATTCTAAATGTGTTCTTTAATCTAAATGTGTTATTTTTTAAATAATTAAAACAATTTGTATTTTTCTAATTTAAAATTTTTTTATTTGGATTTTTGTTGTTTGTTTTGAATTTTTTTAATATTTTCCCCAAAAGTTACATAATAAACATTTATTAAAGCCCTAAATTATACAAATAATGTTATATGGAAGTCATGGGGGGAAAATAAATAATGAAATATTTAATGGGTTTTATTATTTTACATTTATTTTTTCAAATTTCTATTTGACTTTTTAATTGTTTTTAATCAAAAAAACTAATTTAAACTAAACATTATATATATATATATATATATATATATATATATATATATATATATATATATATATATTTTTTTTTTTTTTTTTTTTTTTTTTTATGTACTTATTCCTAAAATTCCAAAACAACATTTTAATGAAACCCTGAAATTATAAAAAGAATGTTTTGTTAAAATTATAAGTGGAAGTCATGGGGACAAATACATAATAAATGGTCTGTATTAATAACAGTTATGTGGACTAGCTGCAGGTGATGTTGTTGGTCTGTGTTCCAGATGCACAAGAGACAGAGACGCGGAGCGAGACGCCAGGCACTGAACCCCGTCGCTGTGGACTCAGACACAGCTGTGTATGTGGAGGTCATATGAGCTCAGACTGTCCTTGTGCTTCAGCTCACCTCCAGAAATAAAGAGTCAATAAACTGTGTGTTTGGCATTTCAATCAGTGTGATCAATATGCAGTGATTAAATAGTTCCTTTTATTCCATTTTATTAACATTTATATCTGATTACAATATTTTTTTATTGTTAGTTTTAGTTTTAATTTTATTAGTTTTTATTATCATTTTGAGATCATTTTTATTTTAATATCTCCCATTTTTATTTTCATTTTAGTAAGATTTTGTAATTTTTAAAAAAGGTAATGGTTAAAGTCCCTCAGAGGACTTTTATTCTGCAGTCTAGCGCTCGTAGCTGTATATATATATATATATATATATATATATATATATATATATATATATATATATATATATATAAACTAAATGTAAAACTATTTAGAAATATCTAAATAAAATAAACAATAAAATTAAAACAAATAAAAACTAATTCAAAATATTAATAAAAACTATAATAGATACTAAAATAACACTGGTATTATTTTTTGTGGTGTTAAATTAATTTATTTTTGTTAACTAACAAAGTGCAATTTGAAACTCATAAAATGCATATTACTTTGATAATATTGCTTGTTACGCATGCAAAAATGATCATTTTTATTAAATGACAAGATATGCTGAAATTACTGAAGTAATCTCAGTCGTAAATCTTTTTGCAAAGAAAAATCTCATGAGTAATGCAACATGTATATACAATAATATATATATATATATATATATATATATATATATATATATATATATATATATATATATATATATATATATATATATATATATATATATATATATATAAAAAAATACATCAAATAAAATAAATAATTAAATAAAAAATGCTGGATTCCTCTTTGCTATAAGACTCAGAGGACTTTTATTCTGCAGTCTAGCGCTCGTAGCTGTGAGTTCCTGAACATAGACATATAAATACCTAGACGCCTCATTGGGCGCTTTGAGCCTTTGCCGCGATACGTCAACACGTCCGCCATGTTAGTGAGGGCAAGACTGCCTTAAAACAAATGAAAGTAAACGGGTGAGCTGCGGTTTTTACTGAATAAAAACACGATAACGTTCACATTTATCAACCGATTTCAGAGGTTTACGTGCAGTTAAAAAAAACTTTGACTCCAGTTATTTAGTTAAGTTTGGAAAATTATTAATTGAAAGCTCACATTCGTCTCACTTGATGATTTCGTAGATTTTTTCGGTTTACAAATCTGTTAATTTAGTATAACTGTAACATATTCATGTAATGTAATTTGAATGTACATTACATGATATGTAGTTGTTTTATTGCTTTCTCTGTGTTCAATCCCAACATTTTTCTTTCTTTTTGTTTCTCTCTTTCTTGTGTCTCAGGTCAGAACACTGCCCATTCCCTTTGAAATACTGGGATAAAATCTAAATAATACAGCTTTAAACACTAATAATTTACAATCGTGAAGAAAATTTAATAAAACAAGTAAATACAAATCAAAAAGTGACACACTTGTAGTCTGCTTTTCATTTTGATAGCACTAGCCTACAGATGAACTCCACAACAAATAATAACACATGTAACTGATGAGGATATGGATCCAGTGAAGATGAAAATATACACTGATACAGTGCACAGTAGAAATATAGTTAAGTGATATTTTACATTAAAAAGTATATGTAGTACAACTTAAAGTAAAGTGAATAATATGAAAAGCGAGTACAACGGTACAATAACATATAGGTATAGATTTATAATAGCATAAAATTATATGTATAATATGAATAATACCATAACATAAGTCAGTTTGGGGATCGCTAATCCTTTGAGTCAATTTGGGAGTTCGGAGTGGCTTCGCAGATCATTTCAATCAGTTCGATGGTTCGGAGCGGGATCGCGAATCATTTGAGTCAGTTCGGGATTTCGGAGCCGGATCGCGAATCATTTGAATGAGTTTGGGAGTTCGTAGTTCGTAGAGTCAGTTCATGAGTTCGGAGCCGGATCGCAAATCATTTGAATCCGTTCGAGAGTTCGTAGCTGGTTCGCGAATCATTTGAGTCAGTTCGGGAGTTCGGAGCCGGATCGCGAATCATTTGAATGAGTTCGGGAGTTCGTAGTTCGTAGAGTCAGTTCATGAGTTCGGAGCCGGATCGCAAATCATTTGAATCCGTTCGAGAGTTCGTAGCTGGTTCGCGAATCATTTGAGTCAGTTCGGGAGTTCGGAGCCGGATCGCGAATCATTTGAATGAGTTCGGAAGTTCGTAGCTGGTTCGCGAATCATTTGAGTCAGTTCGGGAGTTCGGAGCCGGATCGCGAATCATTTGAATGAGTTCGGGAGTTCGTAGTTCGTAGAGTCAGTTCATGAGTTCGGAGCCGGATCGCAAATCATTTGAATCCGTTCGAGAGTTCGTAGCTGGTTCGCGAATCATTTGAGTCAGTTCGGGAGTTCGGAGCCGGATCGCGAATCATTTGAATGAGTTCGGAAGTTCGTAGCGGGTTCACAAATCATTTGAGTCAGTTCAGGAGTTCGGAGCTGGATCGCGAATCATTTAAGTCAGTTCGTGAGTTCAAAGCGGTTTCACGAACCCTATGGTTCTATATAGAACTCCAATGAACCCTTTTTTCTAAGAGTGTTGTCCAGTGTTGGGCAGTAACGCGTTACTGTAACACAGTTATTTTTGACAGTAACTAATACTGTAACGCATTACTTTTTAAATAAATTAACTCTGTTACCGTTACCATATGGTGCATTGTCCGTTACTTTTTTTTTATTAATTAATTTTGACTGAAGTGCAGCCTAACCGGTTTGCAGCAGCGACGCATTGTAGGATTGGTGGATGCCAACCACTGTAAACACCAAGACGCACTGTGGGCGTGTCTCCGTTTATTCAAGTATGTGTGGCAGTCATGACGAATCAAGGCGAGAGCAACACCAGTTTCTCAAAGTGGAAATATGCTCATTATTTCACTTTAGTTGAGCATAAAGACAAAAACCTTTTATGTTTAATGTAATGTAAGCTGTGTCTTTCTGGTTCGAATGTCCTATCCTAGACCACGAATTTCCAATCTGTGCTTTCTACAGAGGATCAATCTGTCCCTGATGTTTTTTTTTTTTTTTGGAGAGAAGTGGCTTCTTTGCTGCCCTTCTTGACATCCATCTTCCATCTTGACAGGCCATCTTCCAAAAGTCTTGGCCTCACTGTGCATGCAGATCTTAGTAGCCACATTGTCCTTGCCTGTGAAGCCATTTTTATGCAACGCAATGATGGCTGTGCATCATTGTCATGGTGTTCTTCTTCACCGCAGAGAATGATGCTCTTCCTCTTGTTTTCCAGCTCAAACATCTGAACATCCTTAAATCGATAAGCATTTACTGAAATATAAAGGAGTTCATGTTTAAAACAAGAACAAATATCTCCCCGTTTTAAGAATTAACCAATAAAAATCTAAAAATGAATATATTGAGTACATAACAAAAATTCATATCTGAGGTCATTATGCATCTCCTGCAAATGTCTTGGTTTGATGATGTTCATAAATTAGCACTGGAATACAGAGTGTAATCATTTTTTCTTCCCCAGATTATTGCTGATGTGAGGAAGCAGTGAGGAATCGGCTGTATAGTGATCAAGCTCTCTGCCCTTTAACCTCTCAAATCTGAATATATACGCCAATGAATCTAATTTTATATCGAGTATGAAGAGATCTGTAATATACTTGACTGAATGTAATGAGAAAATAAATTACTTAATGCAACAACCATTATTTCTTTGCTAGGTTTAAAAGTTTTTTTTTATGAATGATAATGTCATCTTTTATTATAAACATGAGTGCAGTATTAGCATCAACATTATTAGAAATGTCTGAATGAATCAGAATCAAACGATTAAGTGATTAATGCAGAGATTTTCTTCCTTAGTATTTCCGTCTTGTTTTCTGGTATAAATTAATGCTTTCAAACGATTAATGGCTTTAGAATATGAGCTGGTCATTCTGTCGATTCATTCAGGGCTGCTCTGGGTTTAGTACAAACACAACACTAGTCTGTGGAGGTATAGTCTCGTCTCTGAGAACAGCTTTCCTTAAGACTGTCCTTGTCCTGTTTTTCAAATGGCTAAAAGGGAATAAAAAAAGAATACATAGAATAAGTTCACAGTTTTATGAAAAGCAATGAAATCCTTATAATCAAGTGATGATGAACTTAATCGGCAACACTTTTGAATAACGGTCCATTAGTTAATATTAGTAAACTACTTAAGTTAAAATGATCGAAGCAAGAACAATCCTTCTACAGCATTTATTAATCTTAGTTGATGTTCATTTCAACATTTACTAATGCATTATTTAAATCAAAAGTTGTGCTAACAATAAACTGTATTTTCATTAACTAACATGAACAAAGATGAATAAATACAGTAATAAATGTATTGTTCATGTTCGATAATGAATTAACTAACATTAACTAAAGGACTAGTATTCTAAAGTGTTACTACTTCATCTTTGTAAATAAGTAACGGTAGTGAAATTAAAGAGAGCTTTATCTCCATCATTAATCTAGACAGAGAAAGGGCTCACTCTGTATATTGTGCTCATAACACCATTAAATTTATTATATAAATGGCAATATAAGTTAAAACGTAATAAGAATTCATTTAAACTTTGAATTCTTATGAAGTCTCAGCTTTCACTGCTAACTACGTTAGCGATATCGCTAGCTATTTATTGGTTGTCAACATAATGTTAAAATGATTAACTTTTTTTGGATACAAACATAATAACAACAAAACTTTGGGCACTTATAAAATAAAGATAACAAACAAGGTGTGCTGTCTGCAGCCTTGGTCTGCGCTGATCTTCATAATGTTAAAAATGTCCAAAAAACATCGAGAAAAAACAGCTGACTCTTACCTTTGAAAGATAACATCCGAGATCTGTTTTTATTATCATGTGACGGTTTGTAGGTGTACAATCTGTCGATCAGTCTGGTGTGTTTTCTTCTTTCCTGATGTGAGAGTTATGAGAGTTGCCCGCTCCAATATGGCGGCGACGTTGACGTTCCTATTAGCCCTATACTAGACGCCTCAGTGGCAGCTCGACCACACGTCAACGTCGCCGCCATATTGGAGCGGGCAACTCTCATAACTCTCACATCAGGAAAGAAGAAAACACACCAGACTGATCGATGTGTACACCAGACTGATCGACAGATTGTACACCTACAAACCGTCACATGATAATAAAAACAGATCTCGGATGTTATCTTTCAAAGGTAAGAGTCAGCTGTTTTTTCTCGATGCTAGCTCTATGTCTGCCTGTGAAGCGTCGCTCTGATTCGGCGCCGGCGGAAGTGATGTCACGTGTTGTGGATCGAGAGGGAGTTCGGTTGCGGATTCATCTCCTCAGACTACATAATATATCGCACATAAAGCGCTTCTCGTGCGGGTTTAACCGCTTTAGTGAGCGCTGTTGTAATGCAGCTAGCAACAGCGCTCAGTCTAATGAAGTCTTTAGTTCATTTATTTACTTTGTTATTGATTCGTAAATACTAAAATAGTTTACATTTATGTCAAATATTTGAGTAAAACAGTAAAACTTGTCATGATGCTGTGATGTGATGTATGATTTGTGACCGAATCGTTCTTTTGAGTCGATTCGATGATTCATGCAGATCGAACTAAATGATTCATTAGCGAATCAATCTGAATCAGATTGTTTTGCTTTGCTTTTTTTTTTTTTTTTTTGTAAAACTCTTATCCAGCAATCAGAAATAAGTGATAGTGTTGTGAGGAATTCATTAAAATACATCGAAACACCGTTTATTATAGATCATAAGTGGCTTTCATGTACATATTATGATAATTCTCACTGTCCATGAAATTCTATCCCTCTGTTGTACAAGTGTTTTCAGGTTTTATGAGACCAGAAAGGGTTTAATTTGAGGAACATGCTTGAAATCAAACTCAATGTGCTTGAAATCAAAAATGTGTGTGTGTGTCTCCTCCGGACGCTGACGATGCTCAGGTGAGATGCTTCTCCTCCGGAGTCCTGCTGTTTGACGGCTCTAGCTCTCACACATCTGTCTCTCTCCAGACAGAGACTCTCTAAACTGGGTCAGCTCAGAGGCGAAGACCAGTCCCTTTCCTCTGATATCCAGCTGGGAAGAGACAGAAGAGACAGAGCTGCTAAAACCAGCACAGGACTCGAGGGTGATGCACTTCACAGGATTAATGGACACCGTTTGTAATGAAACCTTGCTTGATGATGTCACGATTAACCCCGAGATGCTTGATTCAAATATGTGATCAATCAAATCGGTTGAGATGCTAAACAAGTCATGCTTCAGTTTATGTATGAATGTGTGTTATTTCAATAATAAATGTTATAAGCTGAAATAAAATATTAGTATTAGATGAAAAGCTTTAAAAAAAATTTAAGTTTGAATATTAAAATGACATTTAAAAAACACAACTAAATTACTGAAACAAGATGACATTAATTTGAAATTAGATAGAATTATAGAAAAAATGGCAAAAGCATTAATTAGTAAATTAAATATAAATGTAAATAAAAATGTGTATAAAAATAGAAATAATACTAGACTGACAAAAGCACATCATTACTAAAACTAAAATTAAAATAAAGGTAAATACGTATGTTTTAACAAAAGATAATACAAATGACAAACGCACTGCAAAATTACAAATAAAATAAAGCTAAATAGAATTTTTTTAAACTTGTAAAAATTACAAAAGCACAACAAAAAAGTTTCCTCCACTGAATAAAAAATAAAATAGGGTAATTGCATTATTAATTATTTTTTTCTACCTTTTTTCTCAGGATTGCATGATTTAAACTCCCAATTCAAAAAACATTGTTTTTGATAATTGTGAGTTCTAAAATCTGATTCTAAGGTAAAAAAAAAAAGACTATGGTCTTCTGAGTTTATATTTCACAATTCTGACTGTTGTGAGTCTGAATCATGCAGATCATGCTTCCATAACTTTAACCGAACTTGTAATATTAAAATGACTAGAATCTGAAAAGTTCAACTTTTAAAAGTAACAAAAGAAGAAAAAAATCTAGAAATATGGAAATATGTGTTCAGTGTGATTCTTCCAGTAACATTTGAACCTGTTTTTTTTTCTTCTGTATTTTTTTTTCATTACTTTTGAATCTACTTCATTGATGCATTCTCTTATTAAAATGTCTTTAATCGAAATTTGTTTGTGTGCGTGTGTGTGTGTGTGTATATATATATATATATATATATATATATATATATATATATATATATATATATATATAACACTCAAAAGGTATATATATATATTGATTATTGTCATGAGGCTGTGATATATTGTTTTGTGTTATTTTTGGTATTGCCTGACCCTAGTGATTATCATAACAGTGCTGCTTGATAAAAGCCCAGTGCTGAGTGTGTTTGGTGTGTGTTTATCTGTCGTCTCGTCTCGTGTTCTTCTGTTCCAGCTCTCCATTGTGTCTGCTTCGAGTGCCCACCTCACATGATGTATTCTGTAGTTAAAAGCTGCATCTGCCATGCGTAATTAAAGCAGACACTTCCTTTGAAGATGAGGAGGGTGTATCTGTCCACACACACACACACACACACACACACCTCAGACACACACACACACACAGATCAGATCGGGACTCTTCTCTAGAAACCTTTCACTTACACTTTTCATTTATTCCTAATAAAACTTCTGCTTGATAAACCAGATGTTGATTGTTTGTGCAACTTGCAAGTTTTTTTTTAATCTTACAATTGACTTTTTTTTCTCCAAATTGCAAATTGAGTTTACGTCTGAAAAATATTTAAATTTAGTAAAATTTTTACTTTTAATTTTTAGAGTTTATAACTCTTTTTTTTTTGCTCGGAACTGTTTATATCTGTAAATTATTAACTCATAATTGTTTTGCATGATATAAACTTTCACAATTAATATTGCAATTATGATAAATAAATTATTTATATATATGAATATATTTTTATTGCTTGGTGGAAATAATCTTCCATAGATTTAGAACAACTTAAATGTAGCACAATGTGAAGGTCCAGAAAGAAACGTGTCTGTAATGGCTTAAATATCCTTTAATATTGTCTCAAACCTGGTCCTGGAATCTCCATCAAAACCTTCCGCCTGATTTCAGCTCCTGAATTAATATTCCCGTCTTTGTTGTGTTTTCCCGGTCCCTCATGAGTCCAGGTCAGAGAGTGAAGCAGAACAGGATGAGAGCGAGGAGGAAACACACTTTGTATATGTTTTATAAATCACATCTCAAGAAACATGCAAAACTGTGAATATAAAGAGCATCATAACCTTGGTCCGGCGTGTTGTTGCCATAGAGACGACATCCTCAGATTTGTTGACTTCCTGTCATGCATCATCGACTCGAACAGGAAACACATTAATGCAAAACAAACTGCATAAGCATCGATTTTCTCATGAAAAGAAAACGGCAGAAAAGCAGCTGATTCAGGAAGAGGAGGAGGATGAAGGCTCAACAGATGCTAAATCCAGGTAAAGACAACAGTAAGCTGATCTTCTATTAAAGAATGGAGGGATTGTGAATCCTAGTTGAAGGATAATGAATTGAACATTATTGTGAAGAGTTTATTTACTTTTATACTTTTAGATAATTTAATAATATTTAGAATTAGCTTAAATGTCTACACTTTGTATTTTAATTTTAGTTTCTGTAATAATTATTAATATATTTTTTAAAATATTTATATTTAGCTTTTATTCATATTTATAGAATTTATATATATATATATATATATATATATATATATATATATATATATATATATATATATATGTGTGTGTGTGTGTGTGTGTGTGTGTGTGTTTTTAAGTATTAAAGTAAAATAATTTTTCAAAAATTCATCTAATATTTCTAATCTAATTTTCATTCAATATTTTAGTTTTTAAATTAATGAAATGTTATTTTTTTTATTAGTTTTTTAAAGCTTAATTTATAAAAAAAAAAAGTGCTAAAACTACTAAAACTATTTTTTTTGTTAGTTACCAAAGCAACATTTAATTTGTTTTTTATCATCTAATATTTATATTTTTCAACTTTTTTCAATTATTTTATATTTTTAGGCAAATTTTTATTAGTTTGCAAAATATCGTTATTTCACTTTAATTCATATTTATTTTAAATTTAAGAACTAAAATGACAAACTATTTCATCTAACACTGATATTTTCCAGCTTTATGCATTAATTTATTATTTATTTTATGTAAATGTATTTTCGTCAACAATAGCATGTGCAAATCAATAAAGCGGCACTGTAGCAAACCTGTTCTCCACTTCTGACAATAAAACCTAAACAGACCTGCACACGAGGCATTGAAAAACCAGACAGAAAGTTGAAAAAGTTGTTTACATGACGGTTGGTAATCTAGTTGTTTTGCTTAGACCATTAATGACATCTTCCCCAATAAATGAGTGGCCTTTGAGCATCTACACGACCTTCTGTATTGATGGCTAAAGCAGAATCCGTGTAAGATTATGCAATGATCAATAATGGACATTTTTCGTGATTTATTGATGTCTCCATCTACATCACCTTCTGTAGCTGAACATGCCAGAACAGGTAAGGCTTGTGAACTGTACTCGCCCCCCCGAGGCTCAGGCCCTCATTGAAAATCGTTAGCATTTGCACCCGTTTGCCGTGGGGTCCCTTCACTCCGGCTGCGTGTCGCAGGATTACGAGGGAGGACTGGAGAGCGGGAGAGGCCGGGTTAATGAAGTGCGTGTAAAGCAGCGCTCCAATCAATCAGGAAAAGTATAAAACGGAGGGCCATAAGAGAGCAGTAGGATTGGAGAGGCTGGAAGTGCTTTAGACGCTCGCCCGCAGCATTCGCACAGACGAGACTTGGGCATGTTTCTCATTTCTATGTAAATTGAGGGGCTGCAAGAGCAAACCTTGCACTCCTGGATGTGTTCATGCAACTTAAAACCATTCAGAGGAAAATGGTGAATCATTGTTTATTATGAGAGTCATTAGGGAATACTGTGCAATAATAAAGATGTCAACAGGTCGAGATTTATGCCACAGGTGGACTGAGACATAATATTGAGAAAATACTGAGTGGCAATGTTATTTTAGTGTAAGTAAGATACTAGTATCACACACACACACGTTTATATATTTGATGCACCTTCCATTAGTAAAGCATTTCATTTTCTGGACTATTCCTCAATTTTTCTGAATTTTCTTTCCTGCATAATTATTTAAATATTACGATCTATTTGTGGTGCATACTGTTGACTTAAAATGCAATTACTGTCTATTGCTTTCTTTTTTTTTTTTTAATACAGTAAAATTATTATTATAATCTAAAATATTTGTTTTCTGTGAATCTGTGTTAAAGTGTAATGTATTTCTGTGATGCTCCGCTGTATTTTCAGCATCATTCCTCCAGTCTTCAGTGTCACATGATCTTCAGAAATTATTCTGATATGATGATTTACTGCTGGAGAAACATTTCTAATTATTTCAAACAGTTGTAATGCTGGAAAGTTTAATGAGAACAGCATTTATAGCATCTTTTTTTATCAATTTAATGTGTCCCTGTTGAATGAAATTATTAATTTGCAAAAAAATGAATTCAGCCGAATGGTAGTGTTTGCCAAAAATGACCGATAATATTTAATAAACACAAATGCATTGGCCGTGTTGTTGTATGCTTGTTTATTAAATATTTTGTCTAATTTGATGATGCATTTTAATCATCTGCAGAATCATACCCATCAGACTAAAGCCTCTATGTTGGTCTCAACCCAAGAATGTCAAGAAATCTTTTGACTACCAGATGCGTAACGCTCCAGTGTTTATGTTGGACTGATTTAGGGTGGAGCTGGGGAGCAGGAGGAAGAAAGCAGCAAAGGAAAGCACAGTTCAGCTGAGAGATGAAGATCTATATGATGATGAGAACACGGATGCTGAGGAAGAGGAGGATAAACCCATCCCTGAACTGCCAGGTCTGCCTCACCGCTTCATCTTGACATGGATGTCTTCAGTATTACACTTAAAGGATTATTCACCTCCAGAATAAAAATGTCCTGAAATTTACTCTCCTCCATGTCATCCGAGATCTTCATGTCTTTCTGTCTTCAGTTGCAAAGAAATTAAGGTTTTTGATTAAAACTTTTCAGGATTTTTCTCCATATAATGGACTTCAATGGGGATCATTGGCTTGAAGGTCCAAATTTCTGTTTCAGTGAGCTCTAGACGATTAATAAGACTCTTATCTAGAGAAACCATCACTCATTTTCTTAAAACAATAAACATGTATAGATTTTTTTAACCACAGATGCACAGATAAGAGTCTTATTCCTCGGCTGGGTTTCTGTAAAGCTCATTGAAACACCAATTTGGATCTTCAAGCCACTCATCTCCATTGGAGTCCATTATATGGAGAAAAATCCTGGACTGTTTTCCTCAAAAACTAATTTCTTTGCAACTGAAGACAGAAAGACATGAACATCTCGGATGACATTGGGGAGAGTAAATTTCAGGAAGTGTTTATTCTGGAAGGGAATTAAACCTTTAAATCATCTTTTATGTTTGCTCCTTCAGACTTCCTAACAGGAAAACGCTTCTATCTTCACGGCTAGTTCCATGATAACCAGAAAAGGCAACTTCAGCACTACATCATCACCTTCAGCGGGTACGAGACAGACGTGCATTCAGATAATTGTGAGAGCGTGAAGCATCCGTAACACCATTTGAAGCGCTTCAGATGAATGGCATTAGCGTCGGCAGGCCTTTGAGAGGCTGTAGGTGGAGCGTGACCGATGAAATGATCTGATCTGGTTGATTCCTCAGAGCTGTCGAAGACTACATGAGCGAGAAGGTCCAGTATGTCATCACCAGCGAGGGATGGGACGAAGCGTATGAGGATGTGAGTCTTGCGTCTTCTTTTTCAGCTTTGTAGGTGGTATACAACATAGAAAAGTCACAAGTCCATTTTCTATGCATGAATGTAGATTTCTATTCTACAAATGTGACCCTCGATTTCTCGAAATTTACATTTATACATCAAGGTTTGTTAGGATCAGAGATGCAAGATACAATGAGAGAAAATCATCTTTAAAGTTGTCCAAATTAAGTTCTTGGCAATGCATATTACTAATAAAAAATTTGGTTTTGATATATTTATTGTAGGAAATTTACTAAATATCTTAATGGGAACATGATCTTTACTTAATATCCTAATGATTTTTTGGCATAAAATAATTTGTTCAATTTTGACCGATAAAATGTTCCTGTGGCTATTGCTACAAATATACCCCAGTGACTTAAGACTGGTTTTGTGCTGTTTTGTGACCATATAATTATTTAAAGAACCAGTATTCGCAAATGCCATTGCTTTTCTTTGACTTTTCTTTGGCAAACAAGTGGCTTCATGCGTTAGTCAGGCTTTGTCCGAAATGTTGTCCTGTTTCAAGTTGCAGGCTTTTTCATATCTAGACTGTACGTTTGAAAAGCTTTGAGAAAGTCTTTGCTGGCTGCTCATGTAGATCTGATTCTGTTCATCATTCGTGTGATGTTCTTTGGCAGTGCTGAAGTAGTAATGAAAACCCTCTGCCTTCAGCTTTTGCCACTCTATTAAATGTCTCAAGGTCTTTTCTTCCTTTTCATCTTCTATTACTGCCTCTTCTTTATTTTTTTTTACAGGCCTTCATGGAAAATGGCAGTCTGAGCTTTTTGAAACCTACCTGGATTTTCACCATCAATGACGGGCAGAAGATGTTACCGTACCAGCCCTACACTGTCATCCCTTAAGAGCGAGTTTAAGTCGTCTTGCTCTGAGAACACAGCCATCAAATCCCAGCCTTGACCTGAACAGATCCTAGCCGTCTTAGAGAAATAGTTTGACTTACAAATTAAGCGGCGTCCATTATTTCCTCGTCCTCATGTCGTTCCAAACATGTATGACTTTCAGTATGTTTGTTTATTCTGTTAAACATATTTTTTGATCCATCATACATGTTTGGAGGGATGCGTGGATTGATTTTCATTCCCGTTGTTTAATTTCATTGGCCTGTATCCATCACAAGTCTTTGTTTTGATGTTGAAAAACAGAGTAATGGCAGATACCAACCCACCAACCCGAGATAAAAGACTCTAATCCATATTCATGACCTTTTTCACCAGCAATCCAAAAGCTGTTTATGAAGCTGTTAAATATTAATTACTAAAGACCTGACCCTGAGGTCCCTTTTGGATCTGACTTATGCAGAACATACTCATTTAATATGCATGTTCACATATATGGTCAATTATTGATTAGCTGATCCATATTAACATGGCTAGCCTCATTGATTTGCTCAAGACATAAGCATTTTAATAACTGTAAGTGTGGCCTACTGAACATTACAACAATATTGCTTTATTTCTCAGCTTTTTGAGTATTCAAACAACCATATTTAAGGGGAAAAAAGCATTTGATATAAATACTTCTGTAAAAATATATATATATTTTTTTGTATTTGTAGGAAATGTATGATTGGCGAATTTTCATAGTTTTAATGCTGTTTTATTGTTTACTTGTTTTATTTCAGATTCCCTTTAACGTGTGTCTCAGTTGTGAGGTTTTTTTAAAAGTTATTTTCATATTTTGAAGTTCTGGTTTGTAGCAATTTCCGAATAAAAGTGGAAAGTAGTTCATTTTTATCCACAAGGTATTTTTCTTATGATTTTAATATTTTTCTAGTTCTGTTCTGTTTTCATCTAACAAATTCAAAAACTTCATACCTTGAAGCCTTGATACCTTGATCTTAGTTGGTTTAAACCAGCTGACCGGTGTCCAAAACCATCAATCTAAACCATCTTAGCTAGTTTGGTGACTGTTGAAGAAAACCACCTAATTAGGGTGTTTTATATTTCAGCAGGGATGAATCAAAGAGAATTCTGAATTCGTACAGAATAGACTGTCCTTGAGTCATTTTCTCTTCCTCAAACTAATCAAAACTTTTTTTTTGAGCTAGATGTGTCTCTAATTTCTATCCCTCGTTAAAGAAATCTTGTGTCAGTTATCACGACTGAGCCGCAGAATCATGTCTTTCTCACAGAATAACTGTGGATTGACTTTGTCCCCTCAGTCTTTCTTAGTATTTTTGTTGAAATATTCTCTTGTCCTTCACTCAAGTGTTCATTTTCCAGAGCTTATCAATCATTTCAGTTTTGTCTCTGAATTACATAAACTCACCTACATCTGCACATGCTTCAGCCTCTTGCTCTTTAATTCTTGTGAGAAAAAAAAAACAGATTAAGTTACACATAAAGTGCACCTCTATATGATCCTTTTCTATACCTTTATATATCTGTGTAGCTTTCTGTTATTCGTCTTTTAAAGGTATACTCTTCTGGTGACCGTTAATTCGGTTGGAAAGCAATTTGGCGCGTTAATTTAAATTGTGTGGTCACGTGTGCGTTTATCAACGGCTCTTATCGCGGCTCATACATTTAAAACAAACACAACTTAAACGGTTTCTTTTGATTTAAACTGACAATCTGTGCAAATAAAGAAACGTTATTAGTTTTTATCAGCCGCAAAGCCTCGTGAGTTATGGCTATTAAGGTGGTTTATTTTAGCAGTGTCTTTTTAGTTTATTTTATGGCGATAATAACTTGAAGTAAACGAATATAAATCAGTTGAATAATGAGCAGGAGCATCTGAGGGAGGAGGAGGCGCGCGCCTGAGGAACAGAGCGCGCGAAAATGAGCAGAGATCGGCTGCACCATCTTCAGTCAGATCTGTATTCTGGTTCTCCATTAATATGAACGAATTTTCTGTTGTTTCCTTGTAGGACTGTTGGGATGCGCGACAAGCTCCTGCTGAATGACAGTAAGTTGTTTTTGCTCCGGAAGTAGTCTGTATTTAATAACTTTGGGCATTAAAGTACTTTTTTCTAGCACTTGTTTTGCATGTTGGTTATTAAGGCATTATATTTTGGATGTAGAATAACCCAAGATGCTCGGAACGATCTTTTCTTCTTCTTCATAATTGACAATATGGGGCAAATTGTCACAAGTTCAATTTTAGTAGATTATATATATATATATATATATATATATATATATATATATATATATATATATATATATATTAATTGTAATACCTATTTCCTTTGACGTTTATTATTTCATAATTGTTTATACCGTTAAATTTCAGCAGAAATTATAAACGTACACCATATAGTGGGACAACATGCCCCGAAATTGGGATTAGTGGACTCTACAGTACTTTAAAAAAGTAAATTCCTTTAAAAATATTGACTAAAGTTAAATAAATAATACAAAGTGACAGCATGCCCCATCTCCAAGCGGTTTTTTTACAGGTGTTTGTTTTGTTCGATCGATTCCCGATTAATACTGACACTTGCACATTAATTATTTAAAGTCATAGAAAATTTATGTTGTACTGAAAAATCATGTAAGCTAATGTCCAAATGTCTGAGATCAATAATGAAAATGATTCTGCTTTAAATAACCAGTGATATTAGACATTTTTATTTAAAATTATGAAACTTAAACTGAATTTAAATGCATAGTGAATACATCTGCAAAGATGAATACGTCTGTAAAGAATGCTTCATCTGGAAAGCATCTGCTGTCTACAAACATCTGACAGACGTCTTTAAGATTTTAAGATTCTTTCTAAATCAACGTCTTAAAGGCATATTCTAAACGTCTGTTTGACATCTGATAGGAAACGTCCTATAGATGTATTACAGATGAGCAAACGCTCTGAAAAATACATCTAGTAGAAGTCAAATAGACGTCTCTTTGATGTACATGAACTATAGTGTTTCTCTTTTAAATATATATTTATATATTAAACTGTTTTTTTCCATGTTTAAATCCCTGTTTGTTCAGACTTTTTGTCTTTTCCTCCGGTTTACATTACTGTAAGATTATGCACATTTCCTAAGAAAACACTTGCCTCTTTGGCTCTTGATCAGTTGTCTGGTGCTCTAATAACATTTGTAGATTTATTTGAGTTTATGCACATCCCTGATCACGAGTCCTCACCTCACAACAAAACAAAAACATGTCACATTTAATGCACACGTTGTGATCGTGCTTATATTCAATGCAACAATGGCGTATCTGTGAACAATCACTGACTCCACAATTCCTATTGTGTGCTCACTTCAGCTGTACACGCATTTATGCATGCAATAATCTCGAAGTTATAAGGAAATGCATGTTTTGTTTTTATCTGTGCATCTATTTCAGGACACATTATGTGTCCTACAGTTTATATAGTTACAACTGCACACATTCTTATGTTCATGTATCTATTAAACTCTTTGTTGTTCAAGAGAACTGCTAAAATATGGATCTGAATCTGAGCTCTGCGGTGGTTAATGAAGCCGTTGAGGCTCTTATAACGAGTGACAGATTCTCCTGCTACAGATGAGATCCTTATTATCGTCCACCGTAAAAGATTCATGTGCGCTCCACAAGCAACGAGAACCTCAAACCCTGAATCTCAGGAAACCTGTCAAGAATATGTTCATACTGCAGGTCAATGTGAAAGCGTGAACGCTTTCTTGATGAGCATTCCTGGTCATAATGTTTCACGTAAATGTAATAACTTGCTTCATCAGATGCCTGTCATATAGACATGTTTTACCATTAAACCCATTCCTGGATAAAATAAAGTCCTGACCTACATTTGCTTTCTCAGAGAAAAAAAACAAACGGTTTCAGTTGAAGAGGTGAAATGCAAACTATGCCAACATGCAGAGGCGGATCTAGAAAAATATTGATGGGGTGGCGAGAAGGGGGCAGGAATTTTTGAGGGGTGGCAACATATGACAGACGTATATATACTGAATTTAGTCACAGTTATCACAGTTTGATGATAAATATATGTGCACACTACAAAAGGACACAGCTATCATTTACAAACTTAATCTCATGCAATCAATGTCTTGCATTTGAAACAGTTATAACAAACATTACAAACATATAAGGAATAAGTGACCATACCCCATAAGCACCACACACTCACTAATGCATACAGTATGCATCAACATGTCATTAAGAGCATTATAAAAGATTCAGTGTTATCAATATGTCAATTTATTATAAGAAAAACAAGACTTTAACAGCCATTTCCAGCTGGGGAGACTAAACTGATTTTCTACAGTTTAGTGTTAATCATCATCTAACTCAACCAGTCAAGAGCTACATTTAGCCTTAGATGTTATATGAATATGGTCCTGAAGCATAGCTTTTATTAGCTGACAATAATAATTAATAAATAAACATTATAGGCACAAATACAAATGTACTTTTAGAAATTGTTTCTGAAAAATATGGTGTTATTGTTTTGGCAAGTTTCAATTAAAACATCTGTGAAAACTTGTGTGATATTCCTTTAAAATAATGTTTTAGTATATATTTTTTTAAGTATATTTTACTAAGCAATTCCTTACATAATTTCTTTGAGTTAGACCAAACTTTTACTTGGTGAGTTGTAGTTGTGAGTTGTAGAGTTTCTGTGTTTATTAATAAACTATTATTATTAGCTAATAGGAAGTATAGCATACTCTACTGTGCAATAGTACTATATTTATTCAAGTTATACCAAAATTTTATTTTGACAGGTTGTCGTAAAGACATTGCCATTTCTGTCAGTCTGTGTATACGATATGAATGAATGACGATAGTTTTATCAAATGAAATGGTGAAATCCTCTCATAGTGTGCTGACGTGCACATGTGTAGCTTACATCATGTGTTAATATAGTGAAGATCTGAAAACAACACGCTTGCTTCAGTGTGTGTGTGTGTGTGTGTGTGTGTGTGTGTGTGTGTAGTAGAGATGTGTAGAACCTTAATCAAATAAAAAACTAAATGAATAAATTGTATTATTTACAAATCACAATTGTAGCTCTCGACATTTACCTGTGGCTATAACTTTATTATGACTCTAATTTATTTTATAGTCTCAAGCATTCAGAAATCATGCAAAAGGATAAAACCATGGTTTATTTTTGTAAAGGTTGTGATATGCACGTTTTTTTGTTGAAGAAATTATAAAGCCTGTGTCATCTATAGCAAAAAGGTGTCCAGAAATGAAAGATTAAGTGAATATTTGAATGAAATGTTTGGTCAGTATCCTAAACAAGGATTTGATCGTCCTGTAAGTGTTACAGCAGCAATCACATGGCATTTGTAATAACATGTACATAAATTGTTTGTTTTGTATTTGCCTACATTATGTATTGTAACAGTGTTATTATTAACCAATCATTATTGCCTCATTATTTTTTATATAATGCATTTTAAGTCATTTTAAAGGCTATTGATGGCTTAGGTCTGTTTTTATAGCAGCAACAAAAAAAAAAATATTACAGTATATTAATACTTTGTAAATTAATTATTATTTGAAGTAACAAAACGATGGTTAATTTGCAGTTACCATGGCTACAAGAACAATGATTTGTGGTGTTATTGTTAAAACCATGGGTAATTTTCGTAAGGGAACCTGAAAAAAAAAAATTCACAGGAATGTGCCTGAAAGTGATAAACGGGCCTCGTTTTTACCTAAATTATTTATACTTTATTTTAATATATATTAAACATGTATAAGGTGTGCATTGTAGCTGACACCTAAATGAACACATTACAATTGTTTTATGACTGCAAGTCTTTCTCCTCAAATGCTATTGAGCTTAAAATTTGAGTTTGAGCCCATGTGAAAGAGTAGCATAATTTACATATGATTTACAGATTTTAATAAATATCAAACATTTAATTCAATTGTACATTATAGCTGACACCTACATAAACAATTACAGTTGTTTTGAATGACTATAAGTCATTCTCTTCAAATGCTACTGATGTTAGAAAAGTGCATACCAATATCGCATGAAACTTTAGAGACGGTCCCTAAATTGAGACTCGTCCAACGTCCAATGTCAAGCCAACTTTATTTGTGGTTTTTTTTTGTTGTGGTTTTTTTTTTAGGGGGGGGGGGGGGGGGGGTCGCCAATCATTTGAATCAGTTCGGGAGCTCTGAGCGGGTTCGCGAATCGTTTGAGTCAGTTCGGGAGTTCAAAACGGGTTGGCGAATCATTTGAGTCAGTTTGGGGATCGCAAATCATTTGAATCAGTTCGGGAGTTCGTAGCGGGTTCGCGAATCATTTGAGTCAGTTTGGGGATCGCGAATCATTTGAATCTGTTCGGGAGTTCGTAGCGGGTTCGCGAATCATTTGAGTCAGTTTGGGGATCGCGAATCATTTGAATCAGTTCGGGAGTTCGGAGCGGGTTCGCGAATCATTTGAGTCAGTTCAGGAGTTCAAAGCGGGTTGGCGAATCATTTGAGTCAGTTTGGGGATCGCGAATCATTTGAATCAGTTCGGGAGTTCGTAGCGGGTTCGCGAATCATTTGAGTCAGTTCAGGAGTTCAAAGCGGGTTGGCGAATTATTTGAGTCAGTTTGGGGATCGCGAATCATTTGAATCAGTTCGGGAGTTCGGAGCAGGATCACGAATCACGAAAGATTAGCGCTAGTAAATTTTCAAATTGGCAAAACCTTTAATTCGTTGCTGCCAACTGGGCATTTGCCACCCTATGCCACCCTGGTAGATCTGCCCCTGCCAACATGTACACATTTTGACCTCAAATTATGATTTGTCGCTCTAAACTATGCAAAAACATGGTTACAAATTAGACCAATCAGAGCGCTGAGTTAATTCCCCAGATAGCAAGTGGGGAGGATTGACAAATTCAGAAAACTTAAAAAGTGACTGCAAACACAAAAATAAAAATGGCCTCACCCTCAGGTCATAAGAGAAGTTGATGAGTTAGTTTCTTCGTCAGATTTGTAGAAATTTAGCATTGCATCACTTGCTCTGCAGTGAATGGGTGCCGTCAGATCGAAAGTCCAAACAGCTGATAAACACATCACAATAATCCACAGCACTCCAGTCCATCAGTGAACATCTGGAGAAGACAAAACCTGAAACACATCCAGCATTAAGATGATTTTAACTAAAATACATAGAGTCCATAATCCATAATAACATTTCCTCCAGTGGAAAAGTGTTCTGGTCTGAATCAGTTTTTATCAGCTGTTCGGACTCTAATTCTGACGGCACCCATTCACTGCAGAGCATCCATTGCTGAGCAAGAGATGCAATGCTACATATCATGTCACAAAGCAAAAAAGTGCTATAATCAAGCAAAAATCTAATTTCTTATTTATTTTCTGGTTATAAGTGCAGTGACATGTTTTCACGAGACAGCTGAGACGCAGCCATTAAAACTGATCATCAGCTGCAGACATTTCAAGAGATGGAGGTGATTATTAGATTAGGATGCAATTATTCCACTGCAAAATGGAACGGCACGCAGAACTATTAATTTCTGGAGCGTAGACATTCATTAGCTAATTCTTGATTATCATTTTCTCATCAGCGATCAGTGTTTGTGTCTATGTAATGAGAGATTCATCAGCGCTCAGATCTAATACAGACACGAGGGCTCTCATCAGGGCGTATTGTCTTGAGTGATTCCTGATTAACAGACGTGGGGATGAGAACCGATTCCCTTTGGAAAGAGTGCCGCTTTCCCTTTAATTAGGGTCGGAGCGTCTGCTTCACTGCCTCACAGCTGCAGTCTCATTTGCATAATTTGTTTAAATGAACTGCTGCCCTTTTGTGTCATGGGCCCACATTGGTGTCCTTGGTATTTGACAAAAATCATAATTTGATATTTTATGCTAAAATTAACTGCTCAAACTATTTTTTTTGACTACTACTAACAAACTATTGACTACTCGTAGTGAGTATTTGTACGTTGAGCTGCCAGTAACCACAAGAATCTTACAATATTTGTGCCTATATTATATGACCCTAAATATAAAATATACACCAAATATCAAGAATAAATTCATAGGTTAATCAGCATTTCAAACTGTTTGAATATTGAGTGTGGCTCAAACCGACCCAACACAAAAGTTGCAACAATTCTTGCACAGCCTTTCCAAAACGCATCTGTGGGACAAAACTTTGCATGCAGATCCATAATCCAAACCTGAAAATATTCACCAAATCTCAAGAAGAAATCAATAGTTTAAACAGTATTTAGAGCACTTTGAAAATCAAGTGTCGGTTAAATTGACCCCAACACAAAAGTTGCATAAAATTTTGTACAGCTTTTCCGAAACACATCTATGTGCCAACATTTTGCACGCATATTTATAACTCTAGGTTAAAAACATTTACCAAATTTCAAGAAGAAATAAATAGATTACCTAGTATTTTGGGCACATTGAAAATTAAGCGTCAAACTGATCAAACGTAAAAGTAGTAACAATTTTTATACAGACTTTCCAAAACACATTGATTTGTCGAAACTTTACATGCACATTCATGACTCTAAATGAAAAATATTAGCCAAATTTCAAGACATAATAAATAATTTAACCAGTATTTTAAAATCGATTGTGGATCAATTTGACCGTAGCACATGAATTCATCAGTGCATTGAACATTGCATGCAGTATTTTCTGAACTGTTACTGTGAAATGTTTTTACACTTAAGTTTTTAGAGGACTGTGAGCTGAACAGTGCATGACAAACCTTCACAGGTTGAAATCATATGCGATCAAGGGGTGTTTATTCAATAGTTTCAATAGACTGTTAATTTAAAAACCCTGGCGTTACGTGACTCATGCGTGACTGTTCTGCGTGTAGCTGCAGTCGTGCTGGAGATAACTTGCTTGTAGCATCACGTTCGTTCCCTTGAGCGAAGCCCTTGATGCCACCAGAGCGGCTCGCCAATGCAATTAGTCCTGCGCTCGCGCCACTTCCACTGAAGTGCTTGCAAAATGGCAACTAATGAGAAGTTGTGCTTTCATACACTGAAGGTCTGATCATGTGTGTGCGCTGGTAAAAAGATTGAACAGAAATAGCATTGAATGTTCTTGCCTTTCAAACCTAAAATAAATGGATGTCGTTTTTTCTCCAGTGATGTAATGACGTGCTGTTCAGTGGGCAATAATAGTAAAAGCAGAAAACATGTCATATAAAGCTGTTAACTACAACTAACCAGTTCTTTAATTTGAAAGAGACTAGCTCAATGTTGCTTTAGTTTCACTGATGGTGATGTAACAATTCACTGAACTCACGATTCGATTTGATTCACGATTTTAATTTCACGATTCAATTCATGATTTTTTTTTTCTTTTTTAAGATTTTTGACACAATTTAACTTCTGTTCATAACGTTTATTAAAAAATAAATGAAATAACAGGAGAGTTTCAAAGTGGCTTATTGGAACACTAGTGTGCAATTATTTTCCTACCACATGACAAAAAACATAGATGTTGCATACACACAACATGAGCAGATTTGAATCTAAATTAGATTGTATAATTCCGAAATTTGTAGCAAAAATAGAATGATCTGGCTTCAGTTTTGTGAAACTATGCATAAAAAATATCAGCATTAAGCAGAAACAGCAAACGAGCTGAACGAGACACAGATTCACTCTCTGCCAGAAGGTGGAGCTTAAACTGTTTCCTTGGTTACCGCTGTAAACAAAGCGCTTGTGAACACTGCAGCAGGTGGAGCTTAAAGCGTTTCCTTGGTTACCGCTGTAAACAAAGCACTTACGAACACTGCGGTAGGTGGAGCTTAAAGCGTTTCCTTGGTTGCCGCTGGAAACAAAGCATTTATGAACACTGGCAGGTGGAGCTTAAACTGTTTCCTTGGTTACCGCTGTAAACAAAGCACTTATGAACACTGCGGTAGGTGGAGCTTAAACTGTTTCCTTGGTTACCGCTGTAAACAAAGCACTTATGAACACTGGCAGGTGGAGCTTAAACTGTTTCCTTGGTTACCGCTGTAAACAAAGCACTTACGAACACTGCGGTAGGTGGAGCTTAAACTGTTTCCTTGGTTACCGCTGTAAACAAAGCACTTATGAACACTGGCAGGTGGCGCTTATTAACTTTATGTTTTTTGTTAAAGTTAACTTTATATTTTATATTTATTTTATTTTATATTTTGTATTATATTTTCAACAAAAAAAAATAATGTTATCATTTTTTTTAAAGAATGAAGTTATAATAACCCTGGATTTGTCTTATATACTAATAATAAAGTGCATCAGTTGGATGTTTGTGTTACAGCTCGTGCTCATGGGAAATATCTATGAACAGTACAAAATGGTTTAATGAGGAAATAATGACAGAATTGTAATTTTCAGCATTAATTGTTTTAATTCCACATCTTCTCAGGTGCGCAGCGGAGCTTCATAATGCCTCTGAACATGACTGAAGACGGCGTCCCCAGCGCTTCTCCCAGCCCAGATCCGTCTCCGTCCTCGTTTCTCCCGCAGACGAACTGCTCGGTGTCTCCGTCTCCCTCGTCTCCGCCGTATAACTTCTACGCCGTGCTGTTGGTGTTGTTGATTTTTTGCGTGGTGTTTGGAAACGTTCTGGTGTGTGTGGCTGTGTCCCGAGAGAAAGCGCTGCAGACCACCACTAATTACCTGATCGTGTCTCTGGCCGTGTCCGACCTGCTCCTGGCCACGCTGGTGATGCCCTGGGGCGTCTATCTGGAGGTCAGTGGACGTTGTGATTGGTCAGTTTTATTGGTAATTCAATGTAGTTGCAGCCCTGATGAGCACAGAAGTAGAGCTCTATGAAATCCCTAATTGTTGTAGTCTTTCCCAGATGCTGTTTTCTTCCCCTACCTTTTTTCTGGATTCTCTTTTTTTTTTTTTTTTTTCAGTTTTTCTGGATTACATTTTAACGGTTACATTACATTTTAGCCATCAATTTAAACTTTTTTTAATTTAAATTTTTACATTACCAAATTATTTAATATTTTTCTCAAATGCTGTATTTTTTCTGGGTTCTAGTCTGATTAATTGAAATGATGAAACTTATACAATTTACCATTTATAATTTTTAGAGCCCTATTTTTTTGTTTCCCTTAAATTAGTTTTTTCTCTTAATTTTTCTGGATTAATTTTTTTTCCCCCATTTTAGTTTTTCATCATAAATTCTGTGTTGTCTGTTTTAATTTTTCAGGATTTAATACAAAAATTAGCTAAAAAATAAAAATTTACATTATTTATATTATTATTATTATTATCATAAATTATTTATAATATAATATAATTATTATTAATATTATATGAAAAGTAAATTCTGCTGTAGAATAGTTATCCCTATTTTCTCAAGTTAAGCCAAATTTTTATATTGATAATGATTTACGGCCTTAAGAGCCAAACCAACTGTGATTGGTCACTTCACATGTCAATCATAGGGTCTCCTGCTCTCTGATTGGCCGGCTCACGGCCAGTGTGTGTTCCGGTTCTGTGCTGATTCCTCTCGTGTGTGTAGGTTGTGGGTGAATGGAGGTTCAGTCGGATCCACTGTGATATTCTGCTCACGCTGGACGTCATGATGTGCACCGCCAGCATCCTCAACCTGTGTGCCATCAGCATCGACAGGTGACCCGTCCGGCCCGCTCTGCAAACTACTCGGTTTTTCCTCAGCGTTTGTTTGTGGCTTCGCTTGACCTGAATTTATCTTTGGTTTAAATGCACTCCAGGCCAATGCGAGGCGGAGGAGATCATGAATTATAAATCCTGCAGTGTGTTTGAGGCGCTTTTTCTGCTTGCGGGGAAATTTAGCGAGTGCTGCTCCTCATTAAACCCGTGCTGGAAAATCGAGAAGCATGCGTAACGAGCTGCACGTCAAGTGCTTCGACTCACATCGTGGATGATTTTGGCCGTAATGAAAGCGTAACACATCATTACTGTACCTCACAACTTGACTATTCAAGTCCAACCAATTCATTTCTCATCTAAACGGAAATGACTTTTGTCGAATGCTGGATTGCTCATGTTCTGCACGATCTTTATAACTTCTCAAGCGTCTCAATAAATGAATCGGTTTCTATTGATCATCCAGCAGACCTTCAGTTGGTATTGAGCTGTATTCTGTCGTATGAAACCCTTCTTTTGGAGATGAATGATGGTTTAGTTGATAGTAAGTTAGATGTTGTTGTAGTTATTAGGGGTGTTACCACCCTGTTTAGGGACCAACATAAGAAAGCCATTCTGAAAGGCAACAAACACTAAGGGATGTAGAATATGCTCATTCAATAATATGTGCTTTATAAGTACTGATAAACAGCCAATAATATGCTAATAGCCAGCTAGCTAATAGTGAATACTGTTCCCTAATTTAATGTGTTAGGTAAATTTCAGAAACTTTTTACTGGAATTTTCCCGCCCCTTTGCAACCCTGTTTTTGACTCAGTACTTGATCAGACAGCCCAAAACAATAAAACATAAAAGAGTTTTTAATATTTTATTTATTTTTTATTTATTTATAAAAAAAAAAGATAAAGTTAAATCAACTGCAACATTTCTATTTGACTAATTCTATTTTGACCGACAAACAGTTTAAAAAAATTATCCAACTGTGTATATTACTGTATATAAAATATAATAATATTAAATTAACGTTAGAGAGAGAGATATATATAGAGAGAGAAAGAAGTTAAATAAAATCTGGAAAAATAAAGAAAAAATTATTTCTATATTATTTCTATTTTTATTATTTCTATTTTTATAATCATTAAGATAGCAAAATAGCATATTTTTTGCAGTATTATTATTATTATTATTATTATATATTTTTATTTGTATCCAAATTTATTTATATAAAAATATTTCTATATATTTTTTCTATTTTTTTTTTTTTTTACTATTTCTATTTTTTCCAAATTGATTAAGAATGCAAAATAGCTTTATTATTATTTTTTCTGGAGTATTTGTATTGTTTTTACCAATTTGCTAGAAAAAATATAGATATTTATATAGAAATAAATATTAAAAAAAATTTATATTTTTTGATTATTTCTATTTTTTTTTTTTTTGGATTAGGAACACAAAATTGCTTTATTTCCAAGTTGACATCTAGATGCTCCTCAAATTAATATAAGGTCATGTGACAACAATGTTGAATGCTACTGCTTGCGTTGTTTATTACTGCATAGAGTTCTTAGTGCACACTTGGTATTCAGAGAGTAGTAAACAATTATTTAATTGTTTCTATCCTCCTTGTCTGTCATCACTGTAATATTATATGTGTTGCATCAGTAATTCTTCATGTCAATGTGTGACGTGTGTTGATGAGCAGGTACACGGCTGTTGCCATGCCGTTACTCTACAACACACGCTACAGCTCCAGAAGACGTGTGGCTCTGATGATCGCTATCGTCTGGTTCCTGTCCTTCGCTATCTCCTGCCCGCTGCTGTTCGGACTCAACAACACAGGTACACACACACACACACACACACACCTGGACGTCACAACTAGTCAATGAGGGACATGTGCAATATGTTTCTTTAAATATGTTCAATATTAATCCTATAATTTCTTATCTTTTAGTGTAGCTCTAGTCAAATCTTTCCTGTTTGTGATCAAGTAAAGGTCAGAATAAGGTCAGTAATATCTCCAGATGAACTCTTCCTGGACTGAAGCAGCTCAGCTTTACTTGATTCTCCATCAATCATGTTTTGCTCAGTTTGAGTCTCTGAATAAGTGTTTTTTTTATTTCCCGTTTATATTCTCACGATGTCGGCCTACACGAGCCATAAAAGCCCGATGGATCAACTATGATGACCACCAAAAATATGCAAAATTTATTAGATTTGAAAAAAATATTTTGTCTAGAGGTGCACTAAACTGTTCCATTTTTAAAAAATATATTTTTCTGACTATTATTTTAAATGTCAGGCTTTACAGAGTTAACAGGCCCTAATGATGCTCCATCCCCGAATGACCTTGTGAAACTCGCGTCCCGTCGAGTTTAATCTAATGTTTCTCTTCCTTCGGCTCTCCACTGTGAACTTTAGAGCTGATCTCCTTCCAGAGGAACGTGGCTGGATTCATGAGCTCCTAATGAGGTTTCCCTCTGTGCATTATTATCATGTCCTCACTCCGGGTGATATTCGTGTTTCTCCTTTGTGTTAAAGTTTTGAAGATCAGCTCTCATATATGATTAAATGTAAGGATTCGGGAATCACATCTCCTCCTCCAGGCGATCCCGAAACACGTGTGTTTAGCTCAGCGGGAGTTATTACAGATGGATCGGATTTAATTGGGGAAAAACTACACAGAAATCAATAGATGCCCACTACATCCTGTCAAAATAAAAGTTTGGTTTAATTTGAAGACATTATGACAAAAATATGTTATTCTTTAATAGTAAAAATGTGCTTCTTAAAGTAATAATAATGCGATTCAGACGTTATTTTATTGTAAAGTTTAATTTATTAAAACTTTTTTATCTAACGTATTTTAATTTTAACAGTAAAGCTGTTTAACGAAAAAAGGGGTGTTAATTTTCATCTAATTAAATGTGTAAAATTTTCATTAATTTCATTATTTTTATGCCTTTATTTGGTTGTCACCGTTTTTGATAATAAATTTGTATTAAATCATAAATCATAAATTAAATCGGAAAAAAAAATATTGTTATTGTTATTGTAAAAATTAATTTTAATAAATTACTAAATTGTTAAATGTTTATTAACTCAATTCGTTAGACATGCTTTTTTAATAATTAAAATTTAATTAAAGCATTAAAGCGGAATCAAGAAAAGAAAACAAAAACTGAAAACATAAACTTTGCGAAATAAATTTTGACTTAATTTTCGGGGGGAAAAAAATAATTTGTCAAACTTTTAATGATTTTTTTTTAAGGTTCATAATTTTAATTAATTAGACATGTTTAATAACTAATGCTTTCAAATGATTAATTGCATCCAAAATAAAAGTTTACATTTTAAAGTTTTTTAAGTTTGAAGTTTACATTAAAGTTTACAAACTTTAAAAGTTTACATAATATATGTGTGTGTTTACTGTATATTTTTATCATGTATATATAAATAGACACACATGCATGTGCATATTTAAGAAAAGTGTTGTTTATATATAAAATATATATATATAAATTATATGAATATAAATATATACTAGAGTTGGGTCCGAGTCCACCTTTGTCGAGTACGAGTCAAGACCAAGTCCACAAACATCGAGTCCAAGTCCGAGTCCGAGTCCAAAAGGGGCCGAGTTGGACTCAAGTCCGAGTTCTTAAAGGCCGAGTCCGAGTCGAGTCCGCCCGAGTCCAGAAAGGTATTAAATGATAAAGATTATAAATTGGTATTGTACATTTTTACATTCTATTAATATTTTAACCTTTCAACCCATTAAACCAAAGTCAATATAAAAATGTAATAAAAAATACCAATATTACATCTTGTCATTGCCATTTAACATTTTTATTTTATGTCAACGGAACTAGTTTCCTATCAAAAAAGGTTTCAAAGAAAAGAAGGGTACATACAGAATAGAACTTTTATTGTATTTCAAGTGCATGAAAATACAAATGAACCTTTTTTATTTTTGTATCACACTATATTGTCCTAAATATTGTTGTTATTTAATGCTTCTCCCCCACATTTAAATAGGCTGAGGAAATACTTAGACTAGAGTTTAAATCTATCAGCTAGTCATAACAAACTTAAAGCTTTATTACGGTGCTTAATCAACAACAAACTCCTTTCTGAACACAGCTCTGGTCTCTCTTGGTCGAGTTGTAATGAACACTGAACATGAAATGCACTATAGTGCACAGTCAAGCACTAAACCAGGGCCATATTGCTTTTCAAAAATACAAGAGCTGTGACCATTTTATGAGTTAAGCGTGCACGATGTGGTCTCATGATGAGGCCACCTTTGCTAAAGACACGCTCTACTGGTGCAGAGGATGCTGGAATAGACAGCACTTTTACAGCCAGAGAGTAAAGCTGTGGGAATCTCTCCCTGTTTGTCGACCAAAATTCAAGTGCTGTATTTGTGTCTGTGTCTTGAATGGCATCAAAGTACTTGTGTATCTGAGTTGAAATGCATGCATCCTTAGCTGAGTGGCTCAGGTGCTTGTGGGCTCGGTAGCGAGCTAGAAGTCGTGGGCATTTGCCAGGAGGAGAATCTGTGGTTTCATCAGCATCACCTCCAGAATGCAACATGTCTCCATCCGCTATGACCTCAACTTCTGCAGTCAAAGTATCTGAAAAATAAGAAACATGCACAAATAACACACGTTAAAATGCATTTGGATTTAGGGACCTAAGGACCATTATTGTATGCCTACTGCATATTTTTATGCTCTGCAGTACAGAGTATATAGTTAACAAATAAGAAGTTTGCTTCAGAATAAAATGCAGACATATCATTTTTAGGTTATTAAAGCAAATAAAATGAATTACCTATAAGTGTTCTTTTCAGATCCTCTCTGAATTTCTTCACCGAATCTGTACTCTCATTGTTGGTTACATCTAGATCAACCCAGTTCAAGCCAAACTGAGGATCAAGCATTGTTGCCAAGAAATAGACATTATGGTTGAACTGGTCCTCTTTCCCAGTTTGCTCAACCATTTTGGTTCTCACAAAGATCCCAGAGAATCTCTTTAAAAGTGATTGCCGAAGGGCTGTGGCTAGTGGCCGGCAATGGCTTCGTGACTCTGAGATTTGGAGCAGATGAGTGTTTAAATCAAGTACAGTGGGGACCACCATACTAATAGTGACCATTTTCTCACCCTCTGTAAGGTCTGTTGCTTCCGCAAAAGGAAAGAGAACAGAAACTAAATCCTTCAGTTGATTCCATTCACGAACTGAAAAAAGAACATGTTGAAAGTCTGAACTGCAAATTTGTGTGAGATCCCTATGGTCAAGTGCTGTAAGGGCCTGTAGCTGCTTGAATGTACTGTTCCAGCGTGTGGATGTAGCTGCAGGAATTGATCTATCTGTCCCAAATGTAGCCTCAAATCGTTCTTTAAATGTAGTACTTGTGTGAAGTAATGAGGTTAATTTTGACATTTTGGCAAGTGCTGAAGAAAAGGCCTTGGCTTCTTTCATTCCATCATGTACAACTAATTGCAGAGAATGTGCAAAACATGACAGCCTTTGTCTTGTTCTGACCATGATAGTCTCGTCTTCCCAGGTCACATCCTCCCAAAGACTCTCATCATCTAAATTTTCCTCTTCTGCATCACTGCCATCACTGAGCTGCTCTTCCTGTGGTAGCTTGACTTTGAATGCACACTTCATATTGGCTGCATTATCAGTTATAATGTACCTGACTTTACTTGCTATGTTATATTCATCAATGATCTCGTCAAATGCCATAGCTATGTTGTCTCCATTGTGTCTCCCACAAAACCTCCTACAGTCTAAAAGAAAGGATTCCAGCTGATTTCCATCTTGGTTTAATCCATGGGCTGTAACACCGAAGAAGGACCGCATGGTTCGATCAGACCATATATCAGCAGTTATGGACACAGATGATTGGGTCTGGAGCTTCCTTTTAATTGAATCTTTCACCTGATCAACCAACAAAGGAATGTGTTTTTCAGTGATTGTTTTTCTTGCAATGGGAGTATATTTGTTGTCCATTACTTTCAAGAAATGCCTGAAATGCTGATTTTCAACAATTGATAGAGGTAAAGTGCAGCCAATGAGGAGATCCTTAATTATGGCATTATTAATTTCTTGTTGTCTTGGGGAACTTGCATCATAAAGTTGCACTGCTTGTTTGGTCAAGTCTGGTCTTACAAATTCTGCAATGCTGGGCTGTGCAGCATCTGTTGGTTGTTTTTGCTGTCTTTGGTACTCTCTTATTCTGGGGAAAAAAATAGAAAACTTTAACAATACTAGTTATTGCAATTCAGATCACATTAAGTAACTGATAGAAAATAATTACATTAAATTAAGAGCAAATCATTTTAAATTTAAAAGGATTACATTTACAGTCCCTGCATTTCTGTGGTGATATGTTAATTTCCTTACTAAAATGTAAAAAACAAATCTCAATCAGCAGGGTTTATATTATTTCCCACATTAAGAATTATATTTAACATTTTGTTAAATTAAAGACTGGAATCACCGAATGCTAATGTTTAGGGGTGGGCGATACTAAAATCTTATTTCACAATTATTGTTTTCTCAAGTAGGTCTAAAGAGTAGTAAGAGTAAATACTACTGAAATTAAATAAATCAATTAAATGTAAAATAACACATGACATGCACATTGAATTTCACTACATTTAATAAGTTATTTATCAGTAGAGTGAGTGAGTGATTTTGTTAACATTATGGCAACAGATTTATTTGACTGATATTGACGATTTTTCCCAACTTTTTGTTTACATTCACTTAAGACACCAATGTAGATAACCGACTGTTTACATGAATACTCGGCCAAACTTACATTTTGACATGATGTGTGTGAATTTATTTGACCGTGCAAGTGTAAAACCATTTGATAATTCATCAGTGATGATGCACATTGAGGGCGGCCTCATTTCTGTCTGCATGATTTAAGTTTGTGCGCGCACAGACGCGTCATATCGCCCAGCCCTAACAATGTTATTTGGATTTAAATCGGTATAAAAGTTATAATAAGCAACTTACCTTTCTTTATGTTTTCTCTGAACATGTCGGTAGAAGTTTGAAGTCGTGCCAGAAACATCAGTAAGATTTGTTTTGCAAAATTTGCAATCCGCAGAGTGCTTCTTTTTACCGGATGTCTTGCAAATAAATTCTTTATGATTTTCGTAAGCAAAACAAATTATCGCTGACTTTGAAGACATCTTCCTAGCCACACATTGATAGCCAGTGATTGATGTGCGTGTGTCGTCTGCAAGCATTGGATCATATACTACTGCTGCCTGCCGGTGTGGTGCAGTAAAATGACAGACGGGGAGACATTAATTAATTTCACATCTCAATTTTATGCTGGTTTTATTGTTACACATGACGTGGACTCGACTGTACTCGGAATATTTTCCGAGTCCAAAATGTTCAAGTCCGTGTCAAGTCCGAGTACAAATTCAACCGAGTGCGTGACAAGTCCGAGTTCATTCAAAATTGGACTCGAGTCCGGACTCGAGTCCGAGTCCGAGTTCGAGTACCCCAACTCTAATATATACATGTAAATATAAAATAAAAATAAAAAAAAATGTATGTGAGTGTATTTATATATTCATAATAAATATATAAATATAATATGTGAACACAAACTTTTATTTTGAATGCGATTAATCGATTTGACAGCACTATTAATAACTAGTATTTCTAGAAAATCCAGAAAAATTTAATTTAGGAAAAAATACTGTTATGTTTTGGTTACAATTTTAATAAATTGTTGTTCACCTGTGAACCGTGACACTATCAGGAACAATTGAGATATTAAAAAGTGTGTTACCTTTCTACCTCTTTCAGCATTTTACAAGTCTTGTAATTTATGAAAAGCGCTCTGTCCTCCAACGCAGTTGTTCAAGGAAAAAAGCAGAACTAGTTGAGTTTAGTTATTATTAATGTCACGTGTAGTGATTGCAGCACATCGGTATTGACACGAGAGAGCGTCGTCTCTTTATTTAATGTTTGCTCATGCCTCTGAGCGCTTGTGTTAAAGCCTCCTGTTCTTCCACAAGATGACTCCTGAATCTCAACGAGATCCTCTTCAGCTCGAGTGATCTGCTTCAGAGACCTTCACAGATTGTCCCTGCATCTATACGAGGATCTGAAACAATATAACATGCAGCGTTCAATCCAACGTGACATTTCCATTGAGTAAGAACAGTCAGAGTCAAGGTTTAGAAGTTTCCTTAACATTCCTAAAGATGTTATTCACTCTTTTATTATCTTCACTCCTTGATTGGAACAGTTGGAAATTATAGGAACGTTATAGGAAATGTGTTCACCCTCAGGTCATCAGAGATTAGAATGAGTTTGTTTGTTTCTTCGTCAGATTTGGAGAAATGTAGCATTGCATGACTTGCTCTGCAGTGAATGGGTGCCGTCAGAATGAGAGTCTGATAAAAACATCCCAATAATCCACAGCACTCCAGTCCATCAGTGAACATCTGGAGAAGACAAAACCTGAAACACATCCAGCATTAAGATGATTTTAACTCAAACACATAGAGTCAATAATCCAGAATAACAC